>NC_056729.1:1666030765-1666168640 GCF_019279795.1 Protopterus annectens
GCTTGCATTAACCCAATTTGTGTAATTAATTTAAATATAGTTGAATTGTATGGTAATGTACATCCAGATACCTTAAGGCAGCTCACCCCTGATACTCTCACATGTTGTAACAGCCTAGGCTATTTATGGTGCATTCCCCCCTAGGCTCAATAATGCAATGCCATATACCACTGTTACATACACTGGCCTCTGGAGTGCATAAGGGCACACATGTATTGTCTAGGTGAAGCCGACACATATATGGCCCCAGCCCCACCGTATGTGTGGGGAATACAATAGCAGTGGACTGATGGCAGGAATGCCAGCGTGATATACTCACAGCCCACTACAGAATAACCCCTGACAGCATGGCATATGTGCAAAGCTTGATATGTAGATGGAGGACAGAGGCTGGAACACAGGCCCATATGTGGAAATCTGTTGCCGTACATGTAGCAAGTCATTGGTGTTAAAGGATAGTCTGCAACATACCCTTAGTCAGGGATTTGAGGTTAGAAACATAAATGGATGTAGCCATGTACTGATAGCACTCAACACACACACACACTGCCAGTGAAATATCTGACACAGGACCTGTGTGATGGACAGACAAAACATGATAAGCACACCTCTGGCCATCAAGAGGATAGGCCCACATTTGAGAGCTATGCAGACAGACTACATTCCAAGGTAAAGTAATATGTACACACAAATCTTGTAACACCAGTACTATACAAACCATAACACAACTCTACTCACACTCTGTCTGCAGGTCTGGAACCTCCTACAAATATGTAGCTGGCCAGAGTGTGCAGGTTCTCCTGTAAGAGGTATTGCTACCTACTGTCTGTAATGCTGTCTGTGCATGGGGATGTCAGGTGTGTATAGCAGGTATATTTGTAGACTATTGCTTCTGTAATAGAGATTGTCTTCACAGACATGGTGTGTGTGGAGGTCACATCTGCTTTTAAAATGTGCACCATTGGCTACTGACAGGCATCCTAAGGACATCATAGTACACTACCACTGCTAGCATGTAATGCTCCTGTGGACTACAGCAGAGATATTGGCTAATATATGTGGACATTCTGACATACTCTGGACAGTCCAGAGGTGTACAAAGAACCCCTTAGTGCAAGACATGTGGACCAAGCCTGACAATGTGGATGTTAACAGCCATGTAGATGGGTATAACACATAATGACTGGTATACATTTGCCCTCATAGGATATGCATTCACACACCCCTGTCTGTCCTGACACATAATAACCACCAGTACAGATGTGCCATGGCCACATACTACCCACTAGATAGAGACATATATCTGTACAGCATTCCACTGCTCTGTATGACATACATGACTGTTAAGGGAGGACCGGCAGCAGTACATCTGGCAAGTATCTGGACATGACATCTCACTGGGTACATACACCAAGCTGCTAGGCATGTAACAAAGCACTGTGCAGGCTACAGGCAGACTGGCTCAACACTAGCCTACATTTCCTATTGGGGAATGCACATGTACCTGCATATATAGCAGGCTCTACAGACATGCCACAGCACAGAGTACAATGCATCAGTGTGAAAGTGCATAACCACAGCCAATGTGAACACAGCTACAGCCACGTATGGTACGCTAGCGTTATATTACAGTATATGGACTATTTGTTCAACATCATCCTCATATGTGCCACTCACACACTAGCCCTACATATACTGGGCCACTACACAGTCTGGTCTGATGCCTGTCTGTGGTATGGGACATGTGTGTGTATGGCCCTACAAACATGCAAACTGATAGGGTAACATATAGTGGGGCAGCAAGTAACATTAGATAGACCGAGACCAATAACAATGACATCTACCACAGTCTGTACACAGGACAATGTACATATTATCAATACACACACTCTTGACATTCACCTTACGTACACAGACATCAGTACTGTACCCACAACCACAAAATTTCCAGATGATGTCATCAGATATAGCCCCTACTATACATAACATGTGTAGCAGTCTGATATCTCACTGGTTTGTTATCAGTTATGATGTCACTAATTATGGTGTACAGCACATATGCACCTCTTACTGCATGACATATGTACAAAGGCTGACAGAGTTGTGGCTGGAGGCACATAGACAGGGCCACTATTGACAAGTTGCTGGGATAACCTCATACAGTTACTGTTGTAACATGGTTTGTTGCAACATATGTCCTATGAGGGATATGAATTCAGCAACTCTCATGGCTGTCACCATCTACAGACTGCAATCCTCTCACTACCTTCTGCAGTCCACAGATAGGTGCTCTATGGGTAACACATGAAACAAAGGCACCACACACTGCCCAGTCTGCAGATGACCCTACAGATGGGGTTCCCTCATAACCATAGCACTGACATGGCAGTTATTAAAACATGTAGGACAGTCATATCCACACACACCCTGTTAAACCAACATTACTCTGAATGCAGTATAGCAGCACTTACAGTCTGTAGTCAGGTCAGGCACATCCCCCTCCTGTGTGTTGCCCTGTTTCCACATTGTATGTTGTTATAGGTAAATACCCAATCCATCTGAGATGCTGTTTGTCAACAACAGAACGAGTTCCTGCTCACAGTGAATGAAAAGTCCCAACACCAACATGATGTTCCTAGATATTGGAGTGTGTTTCCATGCAATTGGCAATGGGAATGTTACCACAGCTGTTACACATGCAATCAGCTAGAGGAGGGCTGCAATTCATGCAGTGGCCATCAGCTGATCATGAGCATCAATTAAAATACACATGCTGCTGCCTAAGCAAAGCAGGTGTAGGTCTCCACATCCACAAGAGAGGGAGTGAGAGAGGCAGACAGAGGCAAAGTAAAGTCAGGGAGGGGTGGGAGAGTGAAACGTAATCATGTTTGTGCCATACACCTACCAGTACAGGGTATCAAACCCCTGACAACTATGTTGTGCTATCACATTTCTATGCAGTTATCAGATGCGCCACATAGGTTACATGTTGAGGAGCCCTCAAAACATATATGTGATGGCATCTGCAACATGGATATGGTAGCTATACGGTAGGTGTAGTACAAGTGCCTGTCCGCATGAACAGGTGCCAGTATCAACACAGCCGCACTCTCACAGGGACGCACACACATTGACACACATGGCAGGGCCAGGAATACAACTCATCACTAGTGAGATTGCCACAACATATTACTGGGCAGGTATCACATGCACCACAGGGATCATACAGAGGTTATATGGCCAAAGGGTATGTGGAGGTGTCTGACATTCACAGCATGCTTCAGTATGCCAATGGGGGTTGTAGTGGGTATGAATGTGATCATACGCATCATACAATACACACACACACACACACACACACACACACACAGGGTGACAGTACTGACATGCATCAGTGCATTGCTTCACGGATGTGTAGTGGTCGATGTGCCAGACAGCTATACAAGGCTAGGTGATGGGTATACCTTGGCATCAGCTCACATGACAATAGTCTGCATTGTGGCTCAGGGATGTAGTTTCTGGATTTGCCCACACAGGTGGGTATTGTATTCACCATCCAGTCACCTGGGTGACTGTTGTGTGTAGCCAATGTTGTGCATTGCTTGCCATGTATGTGTTTTTTAGTCCATGACATGGACAGTGTCTGGGATGTGCGCACCTCCCACATGCACGTACAGTGACATATGGAACTGTACCCAGGGTGTCTGGCCCATGTTGTGTACAGAGATTATCATCAGATGTGCCAGTCCTGGCCTCATGTGGCAGGAGCTGGTAATGGACAGCAGGTTTACCCTGCACCTACATTGATAGCATGATACCAGCATTCCCTGGTGTCAGTGGCATCTGTTCATACAGGGCATGTTTTCAGGCATGGTATGTCCTTTGTGGGTCACATTTGATGGCACCACAAGTGTTGCAGGTGTCCAGTGGGGAACATGGGGAAGGTGCACTGTCGGCATGTACATGCCTATTGGACAGATGGACAGGGTGCCATGCCCTCTGTAGCCCACTGCAATCACACCATGGTTAGTATCAGTGGGCAATATGCAGGGTACTACCAACATAATGGCTTTTGCCTAGGCAAGTGTGTGTGTGTGTGTGTGTGTGTGTGTGTGTGTGTGTGTGTGTGTGTGTGTGTGAGACATGGGTTGAGAGTTGGGTAATACTAGGGTTGCTAACTTTGTTTGCCTGGCTTGATGTCACATGAAGGGGTATAGATTTGCACCCCAGCCTCTTGGCTATTTCACATCTGTTATCCCTATGCGGTGGACATTGTGATATATACTAGGGCCACCATATAAGAAATCTGCAAAACCCACTCCACATTGAGCCCAATTGTTACACACTCACAACCACCTCCACACAGAATATGAGTTACAAACACAGACACACACACACACACACACACACACACACACACACACACACACACACACACACACACACACACACACACACACATGCCTACCTGTCATGTCTGGGATTAGAACTGCTAGCTAGTTTATTACACTATGCAGTTAGAGATCATGCCATGGAGATTACAGGAGTACTCCTTCCCCAAAGGTGTATTTCACACTGAATGACATCAGCAGGATTGCCAAAGTATAGCATTTGAATTGTAGTGAGTGTGGCTAGGCTAAAATGCATTGCTCCCTACACAGACATTGAAACACACACAAAACATTCAAAACCGACATGGGTGGGAATAGAATCCCTACCAGAGTTTTATATCACACTACAGCATGACACTGTTATAGGATGCACCATGGGGATTACTGGAGGACTCCTTCCCCAAAGGTGTATTTCGCAATGAATAATATCAGCAGGGTTGCCAAAGTAGGGCATTTGAATTGTAGTGAGTGTGGCTAGGCTAAAATGCATTTCTCCCTACACAGACGGTGACACACACATACACATACACACACACACACACACACACACACACACACACACACACACACACACACACACACACACACACACCATGTCTGGGATTAGAACTCCTACCTAACTAGTTTATTACACTACAGCAGTACATAGTTATAGAACACACCACGGAGATTACTGGGATACAGCTTTCTGAAAAGTGCATTTCACAGTGCACGACATCAGCAGCATTGACAAAGTAGGGCATTTGAATAGTAGTGAGTGTGACTAGCCTAAAAAGCATTGCTCTCTACACAGACAGAGACACACACACAAACACAGTTGCCATGTCGGGATTAGAACGCCTACCTAACTCGTTTATCACACTACAGCAGTATGCAGTTATAGGATGTGCCACGGAGATTGCTGGGCTGCAAGTCTCCCAAAGGTGTATTTCACATTGGATGACCTCAGCAGGCTTGCCATAGTAAGGCTATGGGGAGGGCAGTGTGTGCATGGGCCATAATCCATTCATCTAGAGGTTGAAACATCACATGTGGGCATACACAGGGTCATATTTCACAGGTACGAGTATACAGCTGCTAGATGACTACTTTCCTTGTACAGTCATGTTGCACAGCTAGCACTTACACCACATATTCTGTAATGCTGACAGATACCAGTGGCTATTATCTACAGTGAGTGACATCTGAACCTCATGTGGTTGTGGCCCTTTGGCTGTGTGCTAGGTGGGACAGGCCTGGATGGCTCTTTGTCAGAGTCACCCTCTTCCACACATCTATGTACATCTACCTTTGGCTTATTATAGTGTGTTGTCCTTAGATATATGTCTGTATTCCTATCCAGTGTGTGCGCAAAGCATGAGTGGTGCATACTGAGGAGTGTCTGCACTAACATCTGCGACTGCTAGATATGTCTGGTCCACTGGTGTTTGCAGACATGGCCTTCATTTGTTTAAGTGTGTGAGCATGCCCAGTATGACCTTTCAGTACGTTGTTGACTGACATTGCCTTCATTTCTCTAAGTGTGTGAGCATGCCCAGTATGCCCATCTGTATTGAATGTGTGGATCGAGTCCAGGTAGTTTGTACTACAGTGCAGACCTTTGCGTTGTATACCTACAGGTAGCATACTGTTTCTGCAGGGTATCCATCGATCATTTGCCAATATGGGGACAAACAGTGCAGGGAATAGTGTCTACTGTAGGTGACTGTCCAGGAAATGACTCAGCCAGTATATCCAAAGAATTTATTTTATAGTACCAACAATTGATGTTCTCCAGTGCCTCGGCATAAGCCTTTTAACAGAGTATCCTGATACTCTGTTAAAAGGCTTATGCCGAGGTGCTGGAGAACATCAATTGTTGGTACTATAAAATAAATTTTTTGGATATACTGGCTGAGTCATTTCCTGGACTATTTTTCCTTCTTGTTGGTTTAATATACTGTAGGTGACTGTGTCTGTGCTGCTTCAGCTGCATGGTACTGCTGTTAGCAGAGATATTCAGATGTGTACTGTTATACATAGTGATGTTTTTTGTCCTCATGTACTGTCAGGTGGACATTCTTGCTCACAGTGATGTCTTGGGGGACAATGGTGACTGCGGCTGTGTCTGGTATTGTGGACAGACACCTGCATATTCATGGTAAGTTATGCCATTCTGGAGGGGAAGCTGCAGAAACATGGTGCTGGTTTTGTGTATCCGGTTCAGCACCTTGGTACAGTACTGGCAGGGGATCCCATACTTGTACACCCATCAACATGACAGTATGGGCTTATCATGCTGTGGCAATGCCTCACAGCTGTACAGATTTGCACAGGTCAGGGGCCATGGGTCACGACATTTACCCTATTGTGGTGTACGGGCAGGTGTGTAGCAACCCATGTATGTGTTTGCAGCCAGGGATAGTGTGTGAACATAGCTTGGTGTCGGACCATGCACATTCCATGCTGCCCATGCTCCCACCCCCCTCTGTTATTCTAACCTCTTCCCTATATTATGCATGCATTCTCTGATACTTTCCCTAAGGGTATCACCCCATCACAGGTGTGTGTTAGTGTTGGTCCACAGTTCATGCAGTGGGAGATGGTGGACCTGTTACAGTGGTTTGTCCACATGGCCTTGCATATGGCTTCTGTGGAGTGTGTTATGTTGTCATTTGGGTGTCCGTGACATAACATGCATTGGCAGTACGTGTGAGACACAGGCCTTTGACAGATGCCTGTGGGGCATTATGTGTTGCTGCATGCCAGATGTGGCAGGTCATTGCATTCTATCAGTCCTACTATCCCAGACCACAGTACAGTATATTCCCCTGGGGTGACAGGGTAGGTGTGATAGGTGTTCATGCCAATACCTCCTAACAGTCTTGCTCAGGTGGTGTGGATACTGGCAGGGTACTATCTACCATTGGGGACACACCTGCATGGGACACCTGCACTGCATGCTACAGTCTTCCACTATTGCCATATACAGGTGGGATCTTACTGCACCTATTCCCCACAGCAGGGATATGACCAGAGAGGTGCCTGTGGGTGGTGTTTGCATGAGCTGGGTGCATGTGTACTATGGACACTACTTGCATCTGACACACACAGATATGCATTGAGCATTCCAGTTATGTTTGCATGTGCAGGCACATCAGCTG
Source organism: Protopterus annectens (assembly GCF_019279795.1). Lineage (NCBI taxonomy): Eukaryota > Metazoa > Chordata > Ceratodontiformes > Protopteridae > Protopterus > Protopterus annectens. Next base: position 1,666,038,300 of record NC_056729.1, read on the forward strand.
TTTCCCAATACATCAGTCCTACCTCCTTTTTGATCTGTGAGTGTTTGGGCAGACAACACCAGTATCCCCTACTACAGGATCAAATAATGTGATGCATACCTGTATGTACGTTTCCAAGGGTGTGTCCATATCACAGTGACACAATATATACTGTATGTCTGGGGTACTTTCCCCTGTGTACTGCTTGTATATGTAGACCAACAGCCATGCCACGTCAGTCTTTCAGACGGTGACACATATTACCACCAAACATTTGGAATAGCTTACTGCTAGCTTGTGTTATACTGATGGGTATTGTGTATGGCACTGCAGTTGTGAGGACTTGTCCCTGTCATTAGCGGTAGTGGGCAATGGCCATCAGGCTTACCTCAACATGCATACATCCCAACCACTCTCACATGATCTGAGACACACACCAACCTAGCACACACATACCTGCATATTGTGCAGATGCTACAACCTATCCTGCTACCTTGGCCACCTCTGTGCATCAGTGCTCCACTGGCATTACACCTACACATACATGTTACTACATTTCTACATAGGGTTGTGGGGAAGCACACCTGACTGTTACAACATGTGTACATCATATTGGGGGGGACACCAGACCATTACTACATAATTAAGTAGGGTTGGGGGAGCACACCTGACTGTTTCTGCATTCCTACACAGGATTGGGGGGGCACACCTGACTGTTACTACATTTCTACGTAGGATGGGGGCACAACTTACTACTTCTACATTTCTACACAGGATTGGGGGGCACACCTGACTGTTACTAAATGTCTACGTAGGATGCGGGACCACACCTGACTATTTCTACATGTCTACACAGGATTGGGCAGGGCACACCTGACTGTTATTACATTATTACATAGGTTGGGGGGGGCACACCTGACACTTGTACACATTTGCTATGACTGTACTGGTATGTGAGGTACTCCATTTCATTCTGTATTCTAATCTATCATGCTGACTAGAGGCATACCAGTGTACTACAGATCTTAGCTTTGATTTACCTACATATTAGTTTCTGACTTCCTACCCTTCAGAACTAATGTCCCTACTGCCTGACCTGCAGTAGTCTGTCTGTATAGGCCTGGGGGGAGGTTACCCATAGGCATCATTCAGAGGCCATAGCACAGCCTTTGTTGTGTTTGTCTACACCTGCTTGCTGGCTGTGCCTGTTGTTGGGTATGTGAACCCCCCTGACTGGCATGTGTGAGTCACCTACCTTGTGGGTGTCCCAGTATTGAGTGTGGTGCTGCAGGGCTGCCTATGTCGAATGCACATAGTACACTCCCTACACATAGTTGAGCACAGGTAGTGTTATGTTTGGCATCCCTATTACTGTATTTGAGAGTCAGGGACAGGTGTTATTCCCTGGGTCCCTCCTGTGTCAGTGTATGTGCTATGCGTTGCCTCTTTGCCAAGGCTAGGGCATATTGGGCACACCTCCTTCTGCCTACTGGGGCAGGCTCAGGTTGTTCCTCCTCTGAGTCACTCTGTGCCTGTACAGGCCTTGGCAATGGTGGGGGACTGTGTAGCCCTGCTCCATGCTGTTCCTGCTGCAGCTGTTTCTGCAGGATCATATTGTGTAGCATGGCACATACGATGACAATTTGGGTACATGTAGCTGATGAGTACTGCAAGGCTCCACCGGATGTGTCCAGGCATTGGAACCATGACTTCAGCATCCCAAACACACACGCTACTATAATTCTGGCCTTTGCGTGTGCCTCATTATGGAATTCTTGTTCGGGTGTGTGTACATTTCTGATGGGTGTCATTAGTTATGGCTCCAGTGCGTATCCAGCATCCCCCACTAGGTGACAGTGAGGGATGTCCCTATTGGCAAATCTCTGGTACAGCTGCATCAGATGCCAGATGTGGGAATCATGATAGCTTCCAGGGCAGCCAGCGCGCACATTCATTATTATGCCCTGGGCATTGCACACGACTTGGCAGTTGATGGTGGGGAAGCCATTGTGGTTGATGTAGACCATACCCCACTCACCAGGTGGTGCTTTGATGTGTATGTGCATGCAGTCTATAGCACCCAATACCGCAGGGTATTCTGCTATTTGGTGGAACAGTTGCATATTGCTGGCCAACTGGTATTCTGCTATTTGGTGGAACAGTTGCATATTGCTGGCCAACTCCTCACGGGTGTTGGGGAAATATATATGCTCACCGACATCTGCTGACATGGCAACCAGGAAATGGTGGAGTACCCTGGATGCTGATGTTTGTGAGATCTCCATCATATCCCCAGTTGGCCTTTGAAAGGTACCTGTAGCTCATACATCTCAATCTAGAAACATCAAAAATCTAGACAAGGCCCATGAAAAAATAGGTACAAATCTGTACGCTGATTAATGTAAAATTTGCATACATAATTATGTAACCCCCGCCCACTCAAATGGATTGTGAGATACCAACTTTCAAACACAAACTGAAGGACAACCAGAATATGGCACCAGAGTTCCCCTGCAGCCATTCCAATGTCCTATTACCTGGCTATTTCACCCCATTTACCATAAACACTAATGTGTGCATACTGCTTTAGTTCTACAATGATTAATTGGATTTTATTTTTACAATGTATAGCACAATGCACAAACACTAATAGATATCTTCTAAACAAAGCAAAGCTGTCTGACTTTTGATGTTTTCAGATTGTGAGGTATGTGTCTGACTCACAATGAAAATAGACTTGGCATTAAAATTTCTCTGCCCTTGAAACTCATTCTTTGAAACAACATTGAAACCCACACAACATCCAAAGAAAATGCATCTGGCCAGTGGTGGATAAAGATTACCTTTGGGCTGTTGTAAAATCATAGGCCCCCTTGCACACAAAACAAGAAACATGCATGCATTCTTTGATACACCTTCCTGACTTTATTAAATTTTATTCCTTGTATAATACAGCACACTTGTTAGACTTAAGTTAGAGTGGATTTTAAAGTGTATTGTTTGAACATTTTTCCAGTAGGTATTACTTTCACACACAATAATATATATATATATATATATATATATATATATATATATATATATATATATATATATATATATAAAGACTGTAGTGTAAGCCATAGGCATCTTGCACAGCTTCTCATACTTGTTTTTAATTTCAGTTTTTTTTTTTGGGGGGGGGACAAAAGAAAAAAAGACACATTTTACACATTGCTTGCATAATTTTGGAAAGTTGCTAGAATAAAATGCTGTGTTACCACCATGTATTCCACTGCTAGGACTTGAACATAGGACCCTGTGCACTACAGTCAGAACATACCAACTATGTCAAATCAGCAGCAGCTTCCTGAAAGACATGAAGACTGAAACTTAGACAGCTATCATTTAGTGAACTCAGTTCTCACTTCTCACCACCATAGCTTTCAACCCCTTAGCACAAAAAACCTGGACAAAGCCAATAATGGGGGACTACAGTCACAAAACAGGGACAAATTTCAAATACTGATCTTATAAACTTAGAAAAATGCTAGAATAAAAGGTTTGTGTTCCCATTTTTTTTCTGAAGAATATGAAGGCTGAAATTCAAATGCCTGTCATTATTTAGTGAACAAAAATCTCACAAGTGGTAGTGGCTAGGGCTTTTGCATTTACACACACACACACACACACACACACACACACACACACACACACACACACACACACACACACACACACACACACACACACACACTATTCTTTCCACAATTTAGTTTTATATTTTAATTTCTGAAACCACAAATCGCCATTATGGGAGTGTCATATTGATGGCATTTTTTCCCACTCTTTTTTCCTCTTACCAAAAACAAATGCTTTACTGTTTTAGCTTGTCAATTCATTCATCGTTAAGCAGCAAAACTCCATCATAGGCACTCAGCAGCAGGAAAAATAAAATAATCCACTCACTCGACCAGGAAAACACACACATACTTGATGAAGTAGCACAGTACCTTAGAAAGATGCCAGCAGTAGGAGACCACAGCATTCATCGTTAAGCAGCAAAACTCCATCACAGGCACTCAGCAGCAGGAAAAATAAAATAATTCACTTGGCCAGGAAAATAAAACTCCATCACACTCAACATAAAAGAATCCACTCCGGCAGACTTGCTCAGCTTAAGTAAAGCTAAACAGCATAGCTACTCGGCCAGACTTGCTCAGCTTAAGTAAAACTAAACATCATAGCTCACACTCTAGTTGCTGGCAAGCCGGATTTCAAACAGTCATCCAGCTGGGAAAGCCCTAGAGCTCAATTCTGACTGGCTGATATGGCTGATGGTGCTGATGTCATTGTGGCACCCCATTATTTGGACACCAAAACTTGGTAAAAACCGAATAATTCGGGAAGGTTGGGAGGTCTGCTGTAGCTAGTATTCTTAGGGCTACACATACCTTGGTATCCACTGGGATGGGTTCCCCTCTGTTAGTTCTGTGTCAGGCATGGCCAGCATAGCTCAACAATTTGCTGTAAGATGTCCCTGTCCACCCTATAGTGCTCCACTATCTCCAGCTCATGTAGCCCCTGGTAGGTTACCCTGGGTCTGTACACTCTTCTCTGTCTCCTCAATAAAGGTTGGTCGACAGCATTCACATTCTCACCACCCTCAGCCTCTTCCACAAGTTGTTGTATGATAGTTATTGCAGCCCCTATCATTTTGCTGTTGTGAGTGTTAAAAGTTCCCCAGTGGTGTAGAGTGTGGGAAAAAACACAGGGGAAGGTGTTTGCATAGTTTATTGTAGTGTTATGGGCTGGGCTGGTCTGCTGCCTGTGTAATTGGCTGATTCTGATACATTTCACCTGCCAGCTATGCTAAGTTCTCCTTGATTACCTTCCTACTGCTGCTTTCCCTTCCCATTACCTTCCTGTTTAAGCCTGAGGGTGCGCTGCGCAAACAGTGTGCACAAATGTGCACACTGCTGCTATTTCCTGGTTTAACATATTTTTTCTACCTGTAAAACCCAGTGCATGGCATGCACACATGCTTAGGCAATGTAAAGAGTGCTAGGCAGGTTTAGACACACTCCCTAGCTTAGCTAGTCTAAGCTAAGAGCAAACCCAAGCCACAGGGCTCCAATCCGCTTACAGTATGCCTGACAGCCCCCCCCCCAAGATGTCAGCTAACTCCTAGGCTTGCACCAAGCTATTCTACTCTTACTCTGTTGGGAGCTGACTAGCATGATGGGGAAAACTGGGATTCACTATCATTCCCCTCATTTGCATAGGATTGCCTGCTACATGTCTCACACTGAGCCTCCCCCTTAGCAACCACTATTCACTGGCCATGTTGTTTTCTGCCTGCCATTGACTTGCATGGCAGAATACTGATTTTAGTTAGAATGCTTAATTTAGGTTTATTTTGTTATTTTTTCCCCTGACCCCATTTGCGTGCCGCTGCCCTATACTTAAACAGCCGAGATTGGCTAAAAAGAAATAAAAGTTGATTATTTTATTTTTTTCACTGTTTGCAATGCCAATGGACTTACTCTTGGCCATTGGCATGCTTACTACATGATATGCAGCCTTTATTTGGAGCTGTCACAGCTCCGTTTTGAATTTTGCAGAAATGTACTCCGTTACTAACCGAGTACATTTCTGCAGATTGCACTAGTCCTGCACAGCCAGTTGCAAGCTTCCTGGATTGCAAAATCACCTAATTTGCATAGATTTCACCTGCAAATGGGGTGATTTGCATACAGGGGCTTAGTCCATGCAAGATTAGTGCAGGAGTGCTCGTGCACACCCCCGCAGGCTGTTCCTGGATCGCATGACAGACATATTGCCTGCTAGAGCTCCTGCACCGATCTTGCATGCTGTAGGTTACCCTGGGTCTGTACACTCTTCTCTGTCTCCTCACTGTGGGTTGGTCAACAGAATTCACATCCTCACCACCCTCAGCCTCTTCCACAAGTTGTTCTATGATAGCTATTGCAGCCCCTATCATGTTGTTGTTTTGTTTGTTAAAAGTTCCCTGCTTATATACACCAGTGATGTAGAGTGTGGGAAAAAACAGAGGGAAAGGTGTTTGCATAGTTTATAGTAGTGTTCTGGGCTGGGCTGGGCTGCTCTGCTGCCTGTGTAATTGGCTGATTCTGATACATTTCACCTACCAGCTATGCTAGTTCTCCTAGATTCCCTTCCTACTACCGTTTTCCCTTCACATTGCCTTTCTGTTTAAGCCTGGGGGCATGTTGCGCAAACAGAGTGCTCAAATGTGCACAGAGCTGCTATTTCCTGGTTTAATTTTTTTTATTTTCCTTTAAAACCTGGTGCGTGGCAAGCACACCCACTTAGGCAATGTAAAGAGTGCTAGGCAGACTCAGACACACCCCCTTGCTTAGCTGTGCTTAGCTAAGAGCAAACCTGAGCCACAGGGCTCCAATCCGCTTACAGTATGCCTGACACTCACCCACAAGATGTCAGCTAATTTCTAGGCTTGCACCAAGCTATTCCTACTCTTACACTGTTGGGACCTGACTGGCATGCTAGGGAAAACTAGGGTTCACTATCATTCCCCTTATTTGCATAGGATTGCCTGCTAAGGCATAGCCACATGTCTCACACTGAGCCTCCCCCCTTAGCAACCAGCCATGTTGTCATCTGCCTGCCATTGACTTTCTTGGCAGAATAGTGATTTTAGTTAGAATGCTAATTTTAGGTTTATTTTATTATTTTCCCCCGATGCCATTTGCGCGCCACTGCCCTACGCTTAAACAGCCGAGATCTGCTAAAAAAAAAAATAAAAATTGATTGTTTTTATTTTGTAAGCTGTTTGCAATGCCAATGGCCTTATACTTGGCCATTGGCATGCTTCCTGACTGATATGCAACCTTTATTTGGAGTTGCCATGGCTCCATTTTGGATTTTGCAGAAATGTACTCAGTTACTAACCGAGTACATTTCTGCAGATGACACTAGTCCTGCACGGCTTGTTTCAAGCTTCCTGGATCAAAATTCCACCTCATTTGCATGGATTTCTCCTGCAAATGCAGTGATTTGCATACAGGGGCTTACTCCATGCAGGACTAGTGCAGGAGCGTTCATGCACACCCCTGCAGGCTGTTCCTGGATCGCACCGCAGACATATTGCCTGCTACAGCTCCTGTACTAATCCTGCATGCCATGCAAGGCATGCAGAATCTGGGGTGAGATTTTTCAGTTTCAGTGCAGCAGGAGACATAATGTCTGTACTAGAGAAGTTTTCTGTATTGTCTTTAAATATGGAGGAATGTAAATTGTTTTATGACTTTCACCATTTGCCAAAAGATCTGAGGTCTCTGTATTGTCATAGGTGGATGCTAAGTACTGCTAGCTTTCAGCAGTGGGGGGTTTACCTGGGATAGAGTCAGATAACAAAGACTTATGTCATTCTGCAAGCTATCCCAGCAGTAATATTTGAGATATTAATTTGGGAAGTCTCTGAGAGAGAGACTGCATTCTGTATTCAGTCTTTGACCTGACAACATCAAGATCCCCCATCACATCTGCCTTGCTGCTCTAATTAAGTAAGTGTATGAGGTTATAGTAATTTTCTTAGATATAGTCAGGAATATAGCAAAGCTTATTTTAGATATTTTTCTTTATTTATTTGAAACTGTAATGCAATGTTGTTTTGAATATTTCCTGTGATTTTTAAACTCTGATATCACTGTAAATATATACTGAGTATTTTCTTGTTCTTTTATATTTATTTATTATACAATTCATTAAAACATTTCATTGCGGCTGATCTGTCTAGAGATATTTAAGTTCTGAGAATACTTGTATATTTATTTGGTGATACTGCATAGGCCACTCCTAATAACCTTGTTCTTGGTAAAACTACTATTTGTAGGAATAATAATATTACACAGTAAAATTGGACACCCTTTGGTAAGGGCCTTAAAGTAGCTGATAAGGAGTTGGCTGGTGTCAGTGATAACTACACTATAGTCTGGGCAAAAAGGGGAATAGCTAGTAAACCTGTGCCAGCCTTTCCAAGGTGTGTGTGTGTGTGTGTGTGTGTGTGTGTGTGTGTGTGTGTGTGTGTGTGTGTGTGTATGTGTGTGTGTGTGTAAATCAAACCACAAAGAGTGTGTGTGTCAGCTACTTGGGCAGGGACACAAAGCACTGATTGGACAGAGAGGGTGCTGGAGGTCTTGGCTGGGCCACTCAGCTGAGATCTGAACTCTGTAGCTGTGCCAGTGGGGAGTCTTATTGGGGATCTAGAGAATGAGGGTGAAATCAGCCCCAGAATGACTGTGGTCTCTGTGTACTCTTAAGGAAAATTGCACTTTACTGTGTGTGTATTTGTCATACTCCCAATGTACGTCCGCCACTGCATGTGGTGAGGATTGAGGCTCCTTGATTACTGTTGCCAGTGGTGGGGCATCACATTTATTGGTGGCAGTGGTGGGATCACCACATCACATATTGGGATTCAGTGGTGTGGATATTGAACTCCAGTAGTCTGTAAACAGTGGTCACTTGAGAAGGTGTTTGCACACTCAATCAGTGATGCATTGAACATTCAGAGTTCCATATCACAATAGTTTTATTCATTTTTTGTTAGCTTAGTTAATCATGGAGAGCAGGCAAGGATGTCAGCATAGGAGTATGGCAAGCTGACAATGAGACAGTTTGCTGAGATGGGCCAAGACAAAAGACTGGTGCATGCCAACCTGACTAAAACAGAAATGATTGCAGTCTTGGTCACAGCTGCATTACAAACCAGCAACCAGGAGGACAACCAGACTGGCCTTGGTGAGGTACAACTCTCAGAAAATGGACTGTTCAACCTTTCCACAGAGGACTTAAAAATCTGTCTGGAACTAAAGAGACTTGAACTGGAGGCCAAATGTTTGGAAATAGAAGCAGCAGAGAGACTGAGACATCTGGAGGCTAAAAAAATGTGAGACAGAGGAAACATGAAAAGGAAATGCTGACTCTTCACCAGGGTCATGGAGGTAATGGGGAAGGGAGTGACTGAATCCCAGAAGCAACAAAGGTCAGTAAATGTCTTCCAAAATTTACAGAGGGTGATAATTTTGATAGTTTCATTCATATGTTTGAAAGGGTATGTAAACAGTGTAATGTTGACCAAGGGCTCTGGGTATGGTTCCTGACCCCCTTACTCTATGGTAAAGCTGTAACTGCTATTTCTATATTGCTTTATACTGATTGCTTAAATTATAATACTGTCAATATTTTTTTTTTATTACAGTGTTTCAGTTAACACCTGAAGCTTATGGAAAAAAGGTTTGTGAGCATAGGTACAGGCAGATGAAAGTGTGTGTGAATATATTGCTGAGTTAAGAACTTATTTTTATATTTGGGTGAGTGGGTGTCAAGTCACCCCTTTTTAAGGGCTGGCAGACCTTTTGGTGAGGGAACAAGCCCTTAGCACTTTGCCTGAGGACATGCAAATCTGGTCAGCAGATAGGGGATGTAATACTGCAGATGAGTTGGGGAAAAATGGAGACCTATACCTAGCAAGCAGAGCATCACAGCACAGGAAAGGGATACCCAATGCTGGTCATGGGTTTAAAGGAACCATGGTGGACAGCTTAACCCCCCCTAACAGAGTCTGCCAGTAGCAGGGGAAGCCACTAGTACAGGTACATGGCCAGGACCAAGGGTTAAATGTTTTAAATGCAACCAGTGGGGCTATGTAGCATATAGATGTCCATGGAGGCAAGGTGGGGAACAAAAGGTGGGAGAACCAGCAAGTGGGAATGATAGAATGCCAACAGTAAGTTGTCTGGAAACAGCAAGGGTACCAAACTACCACAAGAGGTCATATCTTATCTTAGTAGATGGGAAACAAGCCACTGCTAAGTGAGACACAGCCTCTAACATAACCATTGTGAAGACTGCAATGGTTACAGAGGAGCACTACTTGCTTCGGCAGTCTACTCTAGTCAGAGCCTTAGGAGGCTCCCCATTCCAAATACCTTTGGCTCAGGTTCACCTTGACTGGAAGGGTGGAAAAGGAAGCAAACATGTAGGTGTGTTTGAGGATATCCCTGCAGATGTCTTGATAAGAAATGATTTTGATAATGCAGTACCTTGTGTGCATCCATTTACACGCAGTCAGGCTTGGAGATAAGCATGTGGGTCTGGTAACCTGAGGGGGACCCAGACTGACCACACACTTGAAGCCAGGACTGGTGAGGTGGCTACTTCAAGGAGGGAGCAAACATGTAGCAGTGAGACTGAAGATGAGCCACAGCTGCTTGTGGGTACTGATGTTCCCTTGGACAGAGTAACTGCAAGAACAGCAGTGAGTAGTAGTAGTACCGAGGCTGACACTGAGGCACCACAGTCAGAGGATGCCAGACTTCCTGTGGTAGGGGAGCTGGGAAGGGTTACAAACAGAGTTGAGACAGGCTTAACTCTCAGACCCTACATTACAAGGCCCGAGGGAGGTAGTTAGTGAGGCACCTGATTCTCAAGGGAAGGGGGGATCTGTATACTGGGACAAAGAGTTACTGTACAGAGAATGGACCCCTGAGGGAGGGCTAGATGGTGAGAGAATACAGCAGTTGGTAGTGCCCAGAGCCTACTATTTGGTACTTCTAGTCATAGTCCAGGTCATATGGGCATAAAATGCACAAAGAGACATATTATGCAGAACTTCTAGTGACCTGGGATTTCTAGAGATGTAACATGGTACTGCAGGACCTGTGAGCAGTGCCAAAAGGTAAGCAAGGCAGGATACAAGGTGAAAGCTCCTTTGATGCCTTTGCCTGTGATTGAGAAGCCATTTCAGATGGTAGATATGGATATTGTGTGGCCTCTGAGTACCCCAAGTTCCACAGGGAAAAAGTATATCCTAGTGTTAGCAGATTATCCTACCAGATACCCTGAGCCAGAAGCTCTGTCCTCCATTGAGGCAGAAAATGTGGCAAATGCTTTGTTAGAAATTTTCAGCAGGGTAGGTTTCCCAAAAGAAATATTGACTAACAGAGGTGCCAATTTAATATCAGGCCTGCTGGCTTATCTGTGGAAGTACTGTGGGGTGAAGCACCTAAAGACCACCCACTACCATCCCCAGACTAATGGTCCTGTTGGGAGGTTAAACTCAACACTCATAATGATGCTCCAGACATTTGCAGACCTGTTTGAGAGGGAGTGGGACAAATATTTGCCTCATCTGTTTGCCTACAGAGAGATGCCCCAGGAATCCACTGGTTTTCACGCTTTGAGTTGTATGGGTATAGGGTGAGGGGACCTCTAGATTTGATTCGAGATAAGTGTGAGGGTGAGTGTGAATCCCACAAGGAGTCTGTTGTGGCATATGTCCTAATCCTCAGGACAAGGCTCAGGGAACTCATGGGCTTGCCCCAGGAGAATCTGGCAGAAGCCCAACAGCAGAAAAAGGTCTGCTATGTCAGGAATGCTTGAGCTAGAGAGTATGTTGTAGGGCAGCAGGTAAAGGTTCTCATTCCTGTCAGACACAACAAGCTGCAAGCAGCTTGAGAGGGACCCTACAATGTGGTAAGGAAGGTCAGTGATGTTAACTATATGGTAGAACTGCTAGGCAGGAGGCAGGGGCACAAATTCTACCATGTTAACATTATGAAACCTTATCATAATAGGGAGGCCCTTGTGCTGAGTATATGCACTGGATGGCAGGAGGAGCCTGAGGAGGATCTGGTGATTGATCTCCTAAGTGAGGCTCGGACTGACACCTCGGTGGAAGGGGTAGCAATGTCCCAGCAGCTATCCCCTACCCAGGCTCAAGAAGTCCAAGCAGTGTTACAGGAGTTTGGGGACATGTTCACTGGGAAATCAAAGAGGAAGAACTAGTCATTCTTCATAAAACAAACTGCAACCAAATGTACACTGCTATCAAACTATCAGCTGGTATTTGTACATTTAACTATCTTTATTATATTTGGATGTAGTGCACTTAGTGATCACACAACCTATAATTATGCTTGCAAATATACAGCTCTGTCTTACATTTCTGGGTTTCTTCATAATTCTTCACTTATCTGACCAGTAGTGTGAGACATGCAGTGTGTAAGCCATTCCATATCATTGGCCTTAAAATGTGTGAGGATATTAACTGGGAATAATATGAAATGCAATTGCCAGCAACTGAAGGTCAGGTTGGATGGCACAAACAAGTATGTACTATTCTTTTGGAGGAGCATAGGTGAGTTACTGTTATGGCATGGACAAGGGTACACTGCTGTTTTGGAGGGGGACAGAGCTCAGTTACTGTTATGGCACAAACAAGCATAGCCTGTTCTTTTAGGTAGAGCAAAGGTGAGTTACTGTTACTGCACAAACAAGGATATAATGCTTGTGTTACTCTCCTTGTTGTGCATCTTGCCTGTCGTTTGGTATTGTAAGGGTTGTGAAGTCAGAAACTACATTGTGTATCATTACTTTCTAACTTATAAGTTCATAGGTTCATAGGTTGGTACTGGGCTATCTGCCCGAAAGCATATATTAGCACAGCCATGTTGTGTGGTATTCACCACCCCTTTAGTAGTTCCCTACACCCTTGTACTAGCAGCTAGTACCCTTGGCCCCTATCTAGTAGTGCTGTTGGTGTGATCCCCGGTGTGAACTTTCTGTTACCCATCCACTCATCAAGGTTCCTCTTCAAGAGTGATAGTGAGGAGCTCTGTCTTATGTAGATCGGGACCCTGTTCCATAGTAAGGGAAGTCTCTGCGAAGGTAATCTATCCCTCCAGCATGTTCTATTCATCATTGTGTTGAGGTTTACATCCCTAGAGCGTGCAGCTCGAGTAGATTTGGTTTTGCTAAGATGGAGCATGTTCAACAATTCTGGGTTGGACATGGCTCTGTACGTTAGACAGAGATCGCCTCTGAGAAAGCGATATGCAACAGAAAACAGTCTTAGCTTTTTCAATCGTGCTGCATAGGGCAACTGTTTGAGGCCAGTAATCCTCTTGGTTAGGTACCTCTGTGGTCTCTCCAGCTGCTGGAGATGTCTAGCCAGGTACATTCCAATTGGTGCATTGTACTCAATAATGGGTCTGATCTCTTTAATTATTTACCAGTAGAACGGTATGGTGCTAAACTGAGGGCATGCAGTGATCATCAGTACTTTTGAGTGGTATAACTCTGTGAATCTTTGATGCCTAAGGTCTACAACTTAATAATAGACACATATAAGTAAAATAAGTCTGTGCTGTCACATGTTGAGGTACTTTCTGTACAGATCCACCACTATTTACTTGATTATTGTACCAAGTTAAGAAATACAAGGATATGCCATAATATTATTAAAGAATACAGTCTAGGTTCAGGACTTACTTTGCAAATGCAGCAGTTGACACACTTTTAGTTCAGGGCTGACTCTGATGCAAGCTGTACACATGGGGAGTTAAAGGTTGTGTGAGTTGCCTGGCATCGATTTTATGTACTGTGCATGCCTACGTCTGCCTTCAGCCACAACAGCTGGTGGTTCACTCTCTGAATCTTCCTCTAACTATAGCTGTGATGGCCTAGGCATTGATGGGGGGATGTGTGTCCCTTCCTATTCCTGATCCTGTAGCTGTTTCCACAGGACCAACTTGTGTAGCATAACACACTCTGTGAATATTTGTGTACATGTGCATTGATTATACTGCAGGGCTCCACCAGATGTATCTAGGACCTGGGACCATGACTTCAGCAGCCCAAACACACACTCTATGATGTTTCTGGTTTGATCATGTACCTCATTATGATGTTCTTCTATGGCAGTGTGTGCACTTCTGATGGGTGTCATCAGCCATGATTTCAGTGCACAGTCAGCATCCCCCAGTAAATGGCTCTGTGGTATATCCCCCCAGAAAACATCTGGTACAGCTGCGATGTGTGCCAGATATGGGAATCATGATAACTGCAGGATTGCCAGCACACACAGTCAATATAATTCCCTGGACATTACACACAACTTGACAGTTGATGGAGTGGTATCTCTTGTGGTTAATGTAGATTCTACCCTGCTCACCAGGTGTGCCTTAATGTGTACATGACTGAAATCTATGGCACCCAGTACTTCAGGGTAGTGGGTGCCATAGATTTCATTCACGTACACATGAGTGACATCTATGGCACCCAGTACTTTAGGGTAGTGTATTACACAGTAGAACTGTTGCAATTTCTGGACCTCTCCTCAGAGCTACTGGCAAAACATATGTGGTCACTGGCATGTATGAGCATAGAATCCAGGAATTTGTGGAGGAACCTGGATGCTGATGCCTGTGACACACCCATCATGTACCCAGTTGGCCTTTGAAAGGTACCTGTAGCTAAGATTCTAAGGGCTACACACACCTTCATTCCAATGGGATGGGTTCCCCTCAATTAGCTCTGGCTCTGAATTGCAGGGGGAAGAGGTCTCAGAGTTCTTGTAGTGTCTCCCTGTCCACCCTGTTGCAGTCGACAACCTTCATGTCATGTAGCATCTGAAAAGTTACCTGGGACCTGAAAGCCCTTCCTCATCTTGGCCTAGGCCTATTGGCAGCAGAAGTAATACCATTGGCTTCAGCTGCTAGCCCATACAAATGGATTAATGCAACAGCAGCCCCTAGCACTGTGGCCCTGTAAATCTTCCATGTTCTCTACTCTAATAGTATTGAAGTATGGAGGAAAAAACAGTATGGAGTCTATATGGATGCTTTATAGTTTGTTGAATAGCTCCACCATGTTGGATTGGTTCATTAACATGCAATTGACCTACTCATGCTGTAACTAGCATCTATTAAATGCACCTGCTGCTTGCTCATTAGTGTGCTATGTGCATTTCCACACACCTTCATGCACCTCTGCAAAAATAAGGTAAGCACAGGCAAAACTGGTATTACTTTCTTTCTTTCCCATGATATCGCACAAACATAAAGCACAAAAAGTGAAGGAAAGGTTGCACACCCTGTACTAGAACCCAGGACCATCTATATCCAGCCCTACACATATACATGATGCCACAGGAATAGTTACATGACAAGCACTGGGAAACCTGCCATTTATTCCTCCATTTGCCTTGATTGTGCTAAGTGCTGTATTGTGCAAACAATGATCAAAATAATAAAAAAAGTACTTAAAGCAGACAGAGATGACACATTTTGCTAACAGATGAAGATGAGGTTGCATCTTAATGAAACAGAACTAGAGAACTGCTTACATAGGTAACTCATAGGTGCATACTAGGCTAACTTGTAATAGCTTGTGAGCTATTTTAAGCCTAGCCAGTTATGCCTTGTGAGACTCAAACCCTGCACCTTGCGATTGTAAGGCAAACACCTTAACCATTAGGCCACCCTCCCAATCCATGTATTTTCACCCTTCACAGACCTACATGTACACCTCTGTAAGTCTAAACTGACACCCCCCCCGATGTCATCATTTACTGTTGCCATCCATTGAAAACAAACACCAAGGGAGTGCCTACACATTCAGACCTCATTTGCATCTTCACCATGCTGAAAACCCAAAATCTACACAGTTGGCAATCATGTAGCCAGGGAGACTGAAGGGGAGCCGAATACTGAATACACAATGGAGGGTATTACTTTGTCATATAGCTGCACAGACGAGTACTGTCTTTGAGACATTATGCATGTATTTCATCAGCTACATACTGCATATGCTTACATGCCACTATTAATAGTCGATTTCATGAGGTTACACTTTTAGCTGTCTGCATTAGCTACAAGTGTATTCTTCATTTCGGGGTGGGGGAGCTTTATGTCATGGCACTTAAAAAGTATATGTTGCTATTGTTACTCTCCTTTTGTTGCATTCACCCTGTATAGAACTGGAATTATGTGTCTGCTGTCACACATTAAGGTCAGTTCTGTACAAATCTAACAACTTTTACTTTCCTTTCTGTCTGTGTGGACTCCTTTCCATGTCTGTATTCGAAAAGTTTTTGAATACATGGGGAACACCAACATGCAGTCTACACAGTTGCTTTAGAGCTTGTTGAATCACTCCACCATGTTGGTTTGCTTGATTAGCATACTGTTCAGTTACTTATGCTGTAATTAGCATGCCACAGTATTTACCTTGTTTGCGTGAGAGTCCATGCTGCTACACAGAGTTTACTGAATCTAAAAGGGTTTGAGCCTGTGTGTGCACCATGCCTCAATGAGCATATGGTGAAAAATGACTGTGTAGGCTTTACTGAATCCCCCCTTAAGACTTTTAATGGTTATGATAGCCTTGAAATGTTGCTATTGAATTACCAAGACTCTTAATGCGTTAATTGTGTAAGATTACCTTGATGATTCAATGTATTCCTAACATTGTATAACAGTATGTGATGTTGAATTTCTTCCTTTCTGTGTATATGTTGTAAATATGTTAAATTAATAAAAAATGTATTTAAAAAAGGAAATGCAAAATTTAAAGATACAAGGGCAAGTAGTTCAGTGAAAAATAATGCTTGAAATGCTTGGAAGTGAATAAGAGATAGCAGCTTTGCTACCAGCCTCACTACTATAATGCATTTAATTGGAGAGTGCATAATTTTGTTTTATTTATAGACAACTGAGCCAGTGCACGTTTTCTTAGGGCTAATGGTTAATGTTTACTGAAAGAATACAAGTTGTTTTTCACATCTGGGAGTGGAAAAATGATCAGAAATGAACAGACACAAATCAGTGTAAGTAAGAGCACAGGCTGTAACAAGCACTTTAGCATGAGCGACCTTAATTTTACATTAGGTAATCTTTGTGGGAACAGCTGTTAATTTGGGATAATTGTTCCTGTATGGGGGGGGGGTTAAACCTCATTGTTTTAAGAAGTACATAGTTTTGTGTGCTTGTTCTAAGTGAATAGGTTATGGGGGTGTTCTGAAAACATATTTAGTTTTTTTGAGGATTTTCATTAAATCAAAATATTTTTAAAATGGTGACATAGGTTCAAATTGAGATGGGAAGAAACAACTGTATAAAAGATCAGCCTGCAAAACATTAGTGTGTGCATGTAACACAAAAATTGCAAGTGCACATTCAAAAAACTGTCATGTAAAATTGGGGGAACAATACCTTCTTATCATAATGGTTACACTATCCATATTATCTTGAAGCATAAATGGCTTTACAGGTATAGAAAAAAACAGAAAGACTACTGAATTATATTGAGAAATGCAGAGTGCAAATAGCAATTCTGTTTTAAATCATTCCCTCCATGACAGCTCTTTTGAGTGTATACTTTTAACTCCCAGAGGACGTGGCTTCAGCCTTTAAAAATGAAGTTATCACCTTACATTTCTAACAAATAGTCATTGACATAGCTCAGATATCAATACAATTGTGTTTGCCATCATGTATGCTTCAAGATAAAACATTCTGATACCTTGTATGTAGCATGGTTTTGGAATTATTTATGCAAATATGAACAAACAATATTTGACACCTAAAGGCGCAGTAGGAGGTAACTGTAGATGCACCTGGAGATGTCACTCAGATGTAATGAGTTAAAGAAGAAACATTTTTATTAAATTATTTTTTATGACATAGGCAATCATACATTTATATAAATGAAAACAAACCACATTGACTTATTTTCAGTTGCAAACATTATACATCACCTATAATCTATCCAGCCATTCTCAGTCAAACATTACAAAGCTCATTCAATTCTTGCCTTCCCTTAAACCTCTTTCCTCCTCCAAAAAATTATTCTGCATGTATTGTTCCCACAATTCCATTTTTTTCTATGGAATTTGCTCCTACCCTTTTCTAAAGATCCCATTTCCATTTGTTTCATCTCTATAGCTATAGTCACTACTTCTAGTACAGCTGGTAAAGACTTTCATTTTCTAAACTAAAATAAAACTGATCAAGGCCTTACTATATCTAAACAATTCTGACTCTATATCAGCTCAAATAATAATGTCCTTAGTTACATCAATTTGATCAACCAGTATTTCTGACAGAGTGGTTTGCAGGGAATTTTAAAAGTCTGCCAACTCATTAAACTCCCAAAAGATATGTTCCAGGTTACCTCTTTCTTCCCAGCCACACCTCCAATATTTCCAGTCTACTTGAGGAAAAAAATATTTGGACCCTGCTTGAGGTATAAAATATCTGTGCAAACATTTCCACCCAAAGGTCCTAAGTCTTCTATACTTTGTTGCATATTTGTGAGGCATACATATATTTCTCCCTGTTTCTTATGTGAATTGCTTTTCCAGTCTCTCTTCCCAGTCCTTTCTAACATCCTCTGATTAATTCATATAGTTATAATGCAATATTTTACATGTCTTTCTAATTATCCCTTTTTAACAGCAGCTTCTGTTCTAGATTCTGCTAAAACCTTTACTACTGCTGGTCTCTCACTTGGGATCTTCCTATTTCTTTCTCGTTGTCTATAATCAGATATCAGGCCTTCATAGTGCAGGCAGTCTCTAGCCTCCAGTTCAAATGAGATCCTATCCACTTCTGATTCTGTTACCTTTCCCTCTGTAATTATTTCCTTATACCTTGGCTCCTTTGCCAGTTTTCTCCAGTAAATTCCACCCCCTCTTCCCTATTCTCTGTATCCCTAATTGCAGTCATCCCTCTTGGTAAAATCTCCTTTCTCCATCCCCATGTTGACTTAGTTCTTAGAATACTTTCTGCTACTTTATGGATACAATATTCTGTATGAACGGCACAGTGGTGCAGCGGTAGTGTTGTCACCTCACAGCAAGAGGTTTTCCAGTTTGATCCTCAGCTGGGGTGCCTTCTGTGCAGAGTCTGCATGTCCTCCCTGCATTTATGTGCATTTCCTCTGGATGCTCCAGTTTCCTTCCATGTTACAAAGACATTCATCTGGAGTGTTTCTCCCTGGGCTGCTGCTGAAAATTGGCTTTGTTCCAAATCGGACTTTCCCTGTAAACAAATGTTAAATAAAATAAATAATAAAATTCTCCTTAAAGATCTACATCCAAAATCCCAGTCTCACCTTGTTTCTTGAGGTTCCCCATTCATCATCATTATCCCTTTCCACTTTGAATTATAGGTTTCTGCTTGTTTTATATATATATATATATATATATATATATATATATATATATATATAGTTAAAACCATACATCAAGGACTCTGAATTCCTACCCCCCCAACCACTCCTGACAGACTTCATAAAAAAGGTGGAGGCATCGCATTACTATTCCCTAGCACCTTCACAGTTATTCCGTACTCAAAACCTATACCCACTTTTTCCAACACAGAACTTCTTGTCACCTTACTAGAACTCATTAACTGTAAATCCCTATGTATCATAGTCATATACATACACCCTGGCAACAATATTCCTATTTTGGAGGAAATTCTTGCCTGGACAACCAATAACACTCATAATGAAACTGTAATCCTGGGTGACGTAAACATCAATTGGCTTGATATCTCTAACAACCCCTCTACAGCTATCAGTCTACACAAATTCACTCAGCTAATCATAGATATAACCAGACAAGATAACAAAAACAAACATGGATTCATCTTGGACTGGATCTTAGTTTCTGACCCTGACAAAATCTCCTCATCTGGCACACTGCCAGATTGCATTAGTGACCATTTTCCAACATATATAATACACAAGCCCACCTCTATACCACACATACACCAATACCATTACACCAGAGACCTATCTCACTTCTCCCCTGATACCCTCAACATTATCCTGCAGAACATTAACTGGAGTCCATTAAAAACTATCCCTCTCAATGTTGCAGTAGAATTATTTAATTCTACATTTCTCAAAATACTAAACAGCCTAGCTCCACTCAGACGTAAGAGAATTAGAGTAAAACATGCTACCTGGCTTTCAAAGTCTACAAAGCAAATTATGACCTCTAGAGACAAAGTTTGGAAAGCCTGGAATAAAAATAAAACTGCATGTAACCGCTTACACTATAAGCAACTGCGCAACCAGGCCAAACGCTTAGTTATACAAAATAAAAAAGATTACTTCAAAAACATCCAAAATTAGCACAGACAAAATCCTAAAACCTTCTGGAATGCTATAAACTCCTACTTCACCCAGGAACAAACAGCAACCCTTGCCCTAACCCTGAAAAAACACCCACTGATATAGCCTCATTCTTTAACACTTACTTTATTGATACCATTGCAAAGCTAACCACCTCCTTCCCACCAATCAACACCAACTCTCAAACTATACCCTCAGGACCTACCAGCACCTCCCTTTTACCTACTTTCTCTCTATCACCCATTACAACATCTACCATCCAAAAACTTCTCCACAAACTAAAACATTGTACTAACGCCCCAGATAACTGCCTTCAGAATACCTACAACTAGCTACCACTTCTATAGCCTATACTGTCAGCATGTTCGTTAATAGATCTATTCAAGAATCCTGCATTCCCGACATCTGTAAAAAAGCATTTGTCCTTCCACTCCACAAAGGCGGCTCTAATTCAGATATCTCAAACTTCCGTCCTATTGCCATACTTTCCCATCTCCAAAATTCTGGCGAAATGCACACACACTCAGCTCATTAACCACTTAATAAAGCACCAAATGATCTCTCCGACTCAGCACGGCTTTAGACCAGGACACAGCACCAACACAGCCCTAATGTCATTCTTGGACACAGTAAATAGAGCCCATGATGCCAGTTCCTTAGTCTCTGCTCTCTTTCTAGATTTATCTAAAGCATTTGACACTATCTCCCACTCTCTCCTACTAACTAAACTCTCCAACCTTAACCTAAGTTCCCCTACCCTAAAATGGCTTACTAGCTATCTCAGCAATAGACACCAGGCCACTATATGGCAGCAGTCCCCCTCTCCTTTCATGAGCACTAACACAGGAGTCCCTCAAGGTTCAATTCTTGGTCCCCTCTTATTCAGCATATTCGTCAATGACTTTCACAATTTCCTAACCAACAGTACTGTTATCCAATATGCTGATGATTCGACCATCCTCTCCTCCTCTAAATCTCCCACTGTTCTGCAGCATCTTACCCAAGAAGCCTTCTCTTCCACTGAAACATGAATGTCCCAAAACCACCTAGCCGTTAACCCCAATAAAACCAAACTACTAGTATTGTCCCCCACTAAATCCAGCCATATTGACAAACTTCTTTTCTCTAGCCATTCTCAAAACAATACTACCATAATAGTGGTCCCAAGCACCAAACTATTAGGTGTCATCATATACGATAAATTAACATTTGACCTTCATATTCATAGCAATATTAAAAGAACCCACCAGAAACTCGGTGCCCTCTACAGACATAACTACTTTCTCAGCCACTCAACTAGAATAGCCCTTGCTTCATCTTTCCTGCTTCCAACTCTTCTATATGGTGCTCCCATCCTTACAAATTTCCAATCACACTTAAAAACAAAACTAGACTCCTGCTATAACAAAGTTGCCAAATTTGCCACTAATGCAAAAAACTACACACATCACTGTTCTTCTTTACATCAGCTCAACTGGCTAGAATCCCCTCACCAACTTAATTATCTACAACTAATGACAGCCTACAAAATAATCTACCAACCTGAATCTTGCCCTTCTTTATCCTCCATAGTAAACCTGTACCATCCTAATCGCTAACTTAGGTCCGAAAGCAAAATGTTACTATCAGTTAACAAACCCACATTATCAGCGGGTCAGATGTTGTACTCCCATACTGTCTCCAAGCTATGGAATAATCTTCCCACTACTATCAGAACAATCAGTACTCCTGCCACTTTCAAAAAGACATTCAAACTACATCTCTCCTCTCACTGGATATGCACCTGCACCCCCCTTATCCCAACAACTAACTCCCCCTCTGGAACTTGAGTTTAACCTCTACATTCTAACTTCCTACCATATCCCCTTCTCCTCTAGTCTGTCTAACCATGATACAGATACATATGCCTTGTGTAGATTCATATGCCAACTCAACAAAATATACTACTCTAGAATGTTAACATGTTGACTTGTTTTTTTTCTGTTTATTCCTATTATTTTGCTAAAATGTAAATTATTATCAACATACATTGTTCTATGTACTTATGCCAAGATTATGTGATGATGTCAATTTCTTATGTATACTTCTTATGTAATCATGTGGAACTTTTCTCCCCGGGCCTCCACTGAAAATGGGCTCTTTCTAGGCCCAGTGGACTTTCCTGGTTAACAAATGCAATAAATATATATATATATATATATATATATGTGTATATGTATGTATACATATATATATATATATATATATATATATATATATATATATATATATATATATATAAATATGTGTGTGTGTGTATATATACATATATATATATATATATATATATATATATATATATATATATATATATATATATATATATAAGGGACTAAGAACATTTTCACTGCTTGTATCATGCTATACATATTCATAAAACAGAACTTTAATTTCCCAGTTTTTGTATTATCTTTTGTTAAGTCTCTTTCCACATATCCTTAGCTGCCATAACAGGATCCTTTTAATTCATACTCCTAAGTACTTCATTTTATCATGTTCCCATAAATATGGGTATTGTTAAACAAATTCATGTATGGGTACGTACTTTACAGTTATTGCCTTTGTTTTGTCTTCAATAGTTTTGTACCCTGAAAAGGTGTGAAACACTGAAATGTCCCTTTCTGGTTTTATCAGGCATGAAATGATATCATCTGCAAATAAAGCCAACTCTTGTTAACTGCGATATCGATTGTATCCTTGAATTTCTTAGTCCCTTATTTTCTTTGCCAATGGTTGCAAATATAATGCAAATAGCAAAGGGGAAAGAGGACACCCCTGCCTGGTTCCTCTGTTCAAGCAAAACTGATCAGAGAGGAGCCCAACTTTAATTTTCACCTCTGGCCCCTCATATATCTTCCTAATCAACCTTATAATTTTATCAGGGAATGCAAATGCTTCCATTGCCCAACTCATAAAATCTCAGCTTACTGTTGAATGCTTTCTCTGTATCAAGACTCACCAACAGTGACATTTTCTTGCATTCTGCTTCCCTCTGGATCA
Organism: Protopterus annectens; assembly: GCF_019279795.1. Classification (NCBI taxonomy): domain Eukaryota; kingdom Metazoa; phylum Chordata; order Ceratodontiformes; family Protopteridae; genus Protopterus; species Protopterus annectens. The sequence continues at coordinate 1,666,061,286 of NC_056729.1, forward strand.
TCACGATCAACAAATCCCAATCAACAAAACAAAAATACTTAGAGCTTCGGAATAAAGCCAAAAAGCTCATTAAATCTGATAAAATCATCTACTATCAAAACCTCCAAGAAAAACATAGCTGACAAAATCATCTGCTATCAAAACCTCCAAGATAAACATAGTCACAACCCGCAAAATTTCTGGGCCACTATAAATTCTGTAGTACAACCAGGGAAGTCTATTACCCCTACATCTAGAACAATAAACAACCAGGAGAACATCCCTACTCAGTTCAATAAAATTTTCACCAAAACAGTACAAGCCCTTGCAACTACCCAATGTAATAGTAACAGCACCAACCCCCCAGCAACTACCCAGTGTAATAGTAACAGCACCAACTTCTCACCCACACAAAATAGCAGTAACCCACAGGATAATTCCACCCACTTTACCCTGCATCCATCCTCAACCAAATCCATTCTAAAACTCCTCCACAAGCTTAAGCCAACCACCCTGTCAGCAGATAATCTACCAGCAGAATGCCTACAGCTAGCTGCAGATGCCATAGCCTATCCCGTAGCCATTCTAATTAACAGATCTATTGCAGAGTGTAAAGTACCTAATATATGGAAGATCTCCCACATAATACCACTGTGAAAGGGAGGCAATTCTTTAGAACTCAATAACTACTGACCAATTGCTATTTTATCACCCTTATCAAAGATTCTAGAAAGAATTGTTCACACACAGCTTATGGACTTCCTCCTAAAAAAAACTAAAAGTCAGCATGAATTTAGACCCTTCCACAGCACCACAACACCACTATTGCCCTTCTCCAATACAGTTAACCATCATAGAAACAAGGGACAACTAGTTTCTGCCACTTTTTTTAGACCTGTCTAAAGCTTTTGACATGGTCAACCATAACAGACTCCTTAATGCACCAACCACTCTAAATATCAGCTCCCCCTCCATATCATGGTTCAAAAGCAACCTATCAGGATGTCAACAGGCAGTGAATTGGCAGAACCAACTATCCTCTCTCTTACCAGTAACCTTAGCTGTCCCACAAGGCTCCATTCTTGGTCCACTACTCTTGTCTCTATTTACCAATCATCTCTCATCCTCAACACCCAATGCTTCAGTAGTACAATACGCTGCTGACACTACCCTTGTATGCACAGCCCAAACATTAGATGAACTACAGTTCCAGACCCAACAAACCTTCTCTCTAGCTGAGACCTGGTTCACTAACTCCCAACTAATCCTAAATCCAAATAAATCAAAACTTTTCAGCACTTGTAGATCCCCTCACCCATATGACACCTTCACCATCATATCCAAAAACAAAAATAAAATCACCCCTACCTCCCACACTAAACTCCTAGGTATAGAAATAGATTGCAGCCTTAAATATGACATTTACACAACCCAAACTATCAAGAGGGTTCACAAAAAACTCAGTCTCCTCTATCACAACAAACAATTTCTCACTAAACAAACCAAAGCCACCATAGCTAGGACACATCTGCTGTCTACCCTTCTCTATGCATCCCCAGTAGTTACTAACCTCCGCAAAACTGACCTAAACAAATTAGAATCCTGTTACAACAAGATTGCTAGATTTGCTACTGAGACCCCTTATAGGACCCATCACTGTGTGGCCGTCAAGCAACTAGGCTGGTTTGAACTACCAGAGCTAGTGAAACTCAACCAGTTGTCATTGGCACACAAAATATACTACCAACCACCTAAAACTCCAGCACTACAGAACGTAATTATACCTTATTCCACTACTAGAACCTTAAGATCTAGTACCCAAAACCACCTAGATATCATCAAATACATCAATGAGTCAGGGAAATCACTCTTTGGCTATTCTATTTTGAAAGCTTGGAACTCCTTACCTGGTCACCTAACCTCCATGTGCTCCAACACTCAATTCAAAAAGCTCCTCAAAGCACACTATATGAATTCCTGGTTATGCTCCTGTGATATCCCAGGATAAACACAACTGTACTACCTATTCCTCATCTAAACCTGATCTCAGTGTATCCCATAGAGCAAATACTCTACTTAGTGTGTTTTTCTATACCTGCATCATCTAAATGGATGTAAGAAAAATATGTTATTTTTATCTAGTACCATTTAAACATGTAAGATATGCATTATATTGGTACTACCTACATATGAAACTATATGCCAATTTTCCGCATTGGGTTTTGATATATGTTATCTTATCCCACCTAATATGGGATGGTGCAGTGGTACACGGTAGCATTGTTGCCTCACAGCAAGAGGTTCTCCAGTTCAATTTCCAGCTGGGGTGCCTTCTGTGCAGAGTCCGCATGCCCTCCCTGCATTCATGGGGGTTTCCTCCAGGTGCTCCGGTTTCTTCCCATGTTACAAAGACATGCATTTGGAGCATTTCTCCCCAGGCATCCACTGAAAATTGGCTCGTTCCAAGTTGGACTTTCCCAGTAAACAAATGTAAAATAAAATAAATGTATTACCAGATATCTGTGCTGTATAATTGTATTGTTTCTACCTGTTGAACTATGTAATTTTATCTGGAGCTTTTTTTCCCCGGGCCTCCACTAAAAAAGGACCTGTGTCCAGTTAGACTTTCCTGGTAAACAAATGTAAAATAAAATAAATAAAAATAAATAAATAAAAATCACCATTCTATTAACATTGTCAATTGTTTGCCTCCCCTCCACAAAACCACATTCATCCATATCTATCAATTTTGGCATCATCTTTGCCATTCTTTTAGCCATTATAGACATAAACACTTTATAATCATGGTTTAGTATTGAAGTGGGCCTATATGATGATGAATCTAATGCGTCTTTATCATCTTTAGGTATTACAGCAACCGCCGCTTTCTTCCAAGACGTTGGTGCTTCTCCTTCTCTTAAAATACTGACGAAACCTTCCAGATATTTATCACTTTCTTCCCTCCTGGCTGCCAAACGTCCACAGAAATACCATCTATTCCTGGGGACGTACCTGTAGATTGGTTATACATCACTATTCTTATTTTATCTCTTCCTATCTTAACTGTTAGTAATTGAGCCTCATCTACCTCTAACCTTGGCATATTTAATTCTTCCATGAACATTTCCATTTGTATTTTTCTTCAGTTCAACATTTCTCTGCTTTATACAGATTTTCATAACATTTCTGAAATGTTTCTAATAACACTACAAGATCTCATGTTACCTTCCTTGTTAAAGGCTGCCTAAGCTTGGAAACAACCCTTTCCACTTTCTGTTGCCCGAGTCATTGTGCCAAAAGTTTTTCTGCTCTGGAGTTATTATAAAAACAGTTGCTTAACAACAATCTTTCTAAACTCATGCATATTATCAAGGTAATCCCTTATTTTCTCTTTATCACTCTGCAATTGCACCTCTTCTTGTTCTGTGAGATTCCCCCTATTCATCAGTACATTAACCTTTGATAGTTCCTCTAAATAATTCTTGTCACTTCTTAACCATACCTCATTTTTTTTTATTTCCACTCTATTTGTAAACTCCACTTTAATTTTATACCACTCCCTATCTATATTTTCAGAAGACATTTCTATCTTCTCTAGTAATGCCTGAATAAGTTCCACTACCTATTCCTTAAATTATTCTCTTTTTAACAGATAGGCGGGGAAGTGTCAGTGTCTCATTTTTATATCATTACTCTGTATTTTTATTTTAGTTATTATTGGCACTTGATCTTTACGAGTTATTGGATGTGTATCAAAACCTTCAATTAAATGCACTTTCCTGTGAAATATAACTTCTGTCTAGCCTAGCCCAGTTTTTGTACCTTGGGGAATAATATGTAAATTCTCTCTCTGAACTCCTACTACTAAATTCATATCTTCCATACTAAATATTTTCATAAATCTGTTCAAACATCTACACCTTTTTGCTATATTTTCCTTTCTATGTGCCCCAGAAAGATATTCACTGTTGCAAATCAATTTCTAGCTGCCACCTATAAGTAATATTCCATGCTGAAATTTGATTATTTCTTCCAGAATTTTCTTAAACTCCATTAAAGCAATTTTAGGTAGATTATAAATACATGCCAGTGTAATCTTCCTCCCTTGTCAGTAGCCCCATACTGCTACAAATCTACCATTATCTTTCTATCCTCTTCCATCACTGTTGAAGTTCCTCTTACAATTAATGCAAGTGTTCCCCTTTTTCTTTGTCCCAGATATTCCACTGAATAAACCATCCTGAAATCCTTTCTTTATCAAATTCACATGCTCAGCTCTTTCCAAATGTGTCTCCTGTAGGATAGATATTAGCAATCTACATTTTTAATATAGTTCACTACTCTTTCACTTTTGTAAATATCAGTGAGACCATTCATATTTAAAGATAATATGGAAAGTATCATGATAAGAAGTTATTATTTCTACTTGTTATGTATGGCAGCTTTTTAATGTCTAGTTTCAACTTCTATATTGCATGCATGCAGTAATGTTTGGATGGCTGATCTTTTATACAGTTGTTTCTTGTAATATCCATTTTAACTCATGTCACATATTACAAAACTTTTTATTGTAACGAGAATCCTCAAACAAAAAAAGAAACACGCAGTAGAACCTATTAACTTAATACTAACACAAAAAACTATGTACATCTTCAAATAATGAAGTTTAACCTTCCTAATAAGAGCAATTGTCTCAGCTTAACAGCCACACTCACAGGTTTGAATTAATCTATAATGAAGGTTATCCATGCTAAGATACATGGTATAGCCTGTGCTTCTATTTCCACTAAGTGCTGTCTGATTCCTCTCCCAGATGTAGGCAACAACTAGAATGCTTTCAGAAAACATTATCTCTTAGTCACTGAATGAAAGAAGGATTCTGTTTTATTGTCTGTCATCAGATTGTCTCCACATAAACCTGAGAACCAGACACATAGCTGCCTTCCACCACAAGCCTTCCACATTGCTCTGTAAAAATCTGTGTGCTAATAAAAAATACTTTTCATTATATTCAGTGTTATTTTATTTAAATCCTTCACCTTAAATCTTGTTATTAAATCAAGCCAAGTGTCTTAATCCAGCCATTCCCCTATGCAAAAGTATGAAAAAGCATATACATTTTTCTTATATCATGCTCTTTTGCCAAGCTTTCTTGTCTTTTTTACATTGCAGTGCCTTGCTTGTTTGTCTTTTGGCTTTTTCCCGGTAAGGGGTCGCCACAGCGGAACTCCGGTCCGCTAATGATTGGCAGTAGATTTTTACGAAATGCCAAGGTGCCAACTCGACGCCCAACCTTCAACGAATGCATGCCCATTTACGCACGTATGTCTTTCGAATGCTACCCAATCATGGGGAAGACATGCAGACTCCACACAGAAGGCACTCCCAAGCTAAGCCGAGAATCGAACGGGGGAACCTCTTGCTGTGAGGTAACAACGCTACCGCCGTACCACCACAGCTTGCAGTGCCTACATTTCTTAAAAATGAACAAGAAGAAAGAAAACAAAGAAGAAAAAAGTAGGGATACCTGCTTAGTGTCCCTATTACACACAAAAATAATTGAAAAAGCTTTACTTTATAGCATGCAGTATATGTCATGCATTATAAAAATACTGTTAAGAACAATTTTTGTTTTACTTACAATTAACTCCTTCCTGCCGCTTCCTCTCTCCTAAATGTTCTTCCAAACATTAATGACATGAAGTAGGGTATATGATTGGAGTCCTCTGCAAGTTTAACAAAGTCAAAAAGTACTATATTTCCAGGTCTCCTTGTTTCATCATATTTCACAAATGTAATTAAAGCTTCATAATCCTACATTTATTCATCAATTTCTGAGTTACTGGTTTTCTTCTTGATGAACTCTAACTCTCAAATCCAGTCTCTGGCTCATTTCCAACACACTGCTTGTTCTTCTTATCAATTCTTGTGCTTTTGTTTGTGCCACAACATTTTCCTTTGGAACACTGGAAAATGTTTCAGTGGCATAGTCTCTCTGTGGGCTTTATTGTCAGAAGAATAACAAGCAGAACCCCCTTCTGTTTGACAGCTCACTTTTTGTTAGACAAACTTTTGCATTTCCTCCTTAGCATGCTGTGCATCAGAAAATGATGTTGACTCTCCAGGAAAAAATATTCTGAAAATAGCTGGATACAATAACTTAAATCTCACACCTGCTTCTCAACATTCCCTGAATAATGAAATAATTTTTCTACTCTTCTGCCTGGGTGTACAGTAAGTGATCATTTTCTACAAACACTCTACTGCCTCCCACTTTTAGTACTTTGTCCTTCTGCCACAATTTTGTCAGAATCAACTCTTTCTTCTGGTATTATTATATCTTTATTATTAAAGGTCTGAGCTGCTTTCCCGTGGCCAGGTTTGGAGCATATACACAATGTGCCCTTCCATTTAACAACTCCTGCTCTGGAATACCAGTCCAGTTGTTTATTTGTGCTTTCATAAAATTAATACAGTGTGTTTCTTCCAGTAGAGCAGAAAATCTCAGGTTTTTCATACATGTGTCACCTCTAATTAAATCATTTTTTTAAACATCTCCTCTTGAGCTGTCTCTTACTCCAGCAGCCTTTTCTTCATTTCAACCTTTGATTTTTGCAGTTTTATCAGCTCAGTCAAATATCTGTTTAAAGCAGTGTTTCATTTATTTTAATCAGATCTGAGCACATTTCACTTTTTTCTTTCTTCTAGATTACTAGAAGTCATGTCTTCCACCAAAGCTGGAGCTTGGACTGCTTTTTGCTGAAAAGAGAAGAAAATAATGCAATGAAAACACAATAGAGCAGTTTAGAAAAAAAAAAGTTGCACTTATTTTACAATATCATACTGATATTCTGAAATGGTTGGATGCAGAAATGCTTATTAAGCACTTACAATTTTATTATTCAATTGCACAAATGGAAATGTGAATCATGGTTGACTGGTCACAATGGTTTGTGAAACTCACTCCCTTGTTATCAAAAAATACAATATGCTAGAGGAGGGTCTTGAGCACTGAAAAGGACATTATTCACTGAATGTTGTATATTTTTGGCATACTTATTCATTTCACTGAACAGCATAATTACATATGTTGTGCTTTTGTCATAATTTTTCATTTTGGAGAACAATGTATTTGCATTAATTTAAACTAATTCGATACATGTGCTTGTTAGATATTATGAATATAAGGCTGAAATTAATCCTGTTGTAAATATGCTGAAAGAAAAAGTTTGCTTGAATATATGTATAGAGTTTAAAATGTGCATTCATACTATATGTATAACAGACAGGCTTCTCTTCACAGCATCAAAAAGAAAATCCCTAACAAAGCAATATTGGAAAGCAAGCATTACATGATTTTCTCATGTTTGCAGAACAAATATCTATTAACAGACATCCTTTTTTATAAATTCAGCAATACGTGATGTTTTTCCAGTAGGAACAGAACAGACATTTCCTTTCATTCTTCTGCTATTCTGATTGTGTGCATTTTTGCATTTTCACATCAGCAGAACTGCTGACAGGACAATAGATGTGACTTCCCACAGAAGGCCAAAAAAAATACCAAGAGGAAACAACATCTATGTGCGTGACTAGCTCTCTATATAACTATTGTAGTAATTCAGTTATGTGAGAGAAGGACAGAGAGAGGTATTTTGTATTTGTCATCATTCATATCTGTAATGAAGGAAAACTTTGTAAATATATGCTACAATCTGATAGAAATAGTACGTGTCATTTGTTATAAAATAAGTTATCTGTAACTGTGCTTATAGCAAAATATATTTCTTTATCAGTGTGCAATTTGAAAGGCTTGGTGCTTTAAACAGACTACAGATGGAGTCATGCAAAGTTCTGTGTCTTTAATTTCAGCAGTAAACAGCACAGCAAGACTGTGTGTCTTAAAAAGACTTTGGATCCAGCAAAGCATAGGAGCAGAGAGCATGCGAATTAAAATACATTCTTCAATGGTGATCATTTGACAACGTTCCTAGCCTGTATCCAAAAACAGGGGGAGTGAGTGGGTTATGCCTTGTATAAGGTCACTCCTGTAAAAGCACATTAACGTTTATGTGAAGTACTTCAGATTTCTACAGTTTTCTACAGTTTTCTACAGTTTGCAGCAATACAGTTTAATAGACGTCTAAATCCAGTGAGACTGCATTGCAGGAAGGTGAGCAGTTCCATAAATTCTCCAAAAAAGGTACAAGACAAAGCTGTAAGACTGAAACTGCCAGTTTTGCTGTACCAACTTCACAAGTGACTACAGAAGCTTTTCAACCATCTACAGTAAAGCAGCTTGGCCATCTGGCTCTCTGTTGACTGGTAAGAAAATTATTCTGTGCTACATACAGTATGAATGTCATAGAGGTAATAATAATAACAGAATAAATGTATATACAGCATATTAGCAAATGTAAAACCATATTAGGGCAAGTTAATAGTAAGGCATTATGCAAATGGATTACAATATTTGACTGGTATCTGAAGCAAAATCATGTGTGGTATAAAAAAATATTTATTGTGTGTACAATGTCATAAAAATACAGTGCATGCCACTAATATGTTGACATTATATTCAAATGTTAGACAGTTATGTTCTGTCACCAGATGTAAAAGGTTTATTTCAGAGTTACAACGACAGTCAAATCAGTTACTGATAGAACCTCTAGTAGATTTTGTTACAAAAAATGTAATAAACTTCTAAAAGACAGACACAATGAGTTCAGGAAGATTAGGCAAGTTATACACACATCTTTTCAACAGTGCATAGGAGTTTCAAAATTCAGCAGAACAGCTTACTAAAGAATGTCAGAAAGACCATGCAACATTACAGGAAATTATTCAACAGCAGTTGCAGGATAAAGGAAATAAATTAGCTGAACTGACAGAGACTGGGTACTTCCTGCATACACAGCTAATCTGTGCAAAATAAATATATTTTATAATATGTTTATGTTTTGAAAATGGTTACGCATACATGGTAGGATGGTAGGAACAAATCATCCTTAAATGTTTTATTTTCATTCGGTTAAAGCAAGACATTTATCAGAACTACAGTAAAGTAGAGCATGTGACTGCTATTCTAATAGCATAGTCAAAAGGTACACAACAGTTTTAGTATGTAAAATTAAATAAAAATAGTTACACAAAACAGTTCTAGTGCATAAAATTAAATAAAAATAGTTAATAAGAGTAAAGATTTAAAGTCACAAGACTGACATGCTTGTATAAAGATATAAAGATACAAGACAGACATGCATGTATTTTCTTTTCATCTAAAATACATCTGTTACAATACACAAGAATAACAGGCAAACAACAGCAAATATAAACAATATAAATATAAACATGTGTTAGTTAAGCTAATATCTATTTTGTTTTTTACATTTTTTTTATAATTGTATAGTAACACCACACCAGTTAAAGTTCTGAATTTTAAAAAGTAATAAAATCACAGCTGGTATTAGTCAAACAGTCTTTGTAAAATTAATGGCAGGACAGTTAATAAATAAATAAATAAAATATACTGAAATCCATGTAAGCTAATTGTAAAATAATGTCTATTTATGTAGTATAAATGCATAGTTATGCAAATCACAATCAAATTAAAGGAAAAATGCCAAAATAATTAACTATAGTGTATAGAGTATAAAATGCAAGCTCAGACCTTCTTAGACCATATGAATAGTTACAGGAAATGTTGGAAAGATAAAATAAACAACAAGGGTCTGAAATAGAGCTACAGGAAGAAATATCTCATTCCTTCTTGACAATACTCTTTTAGGGGGGAGGGAAAAACAGGTATTAGTGTATTAAAAATACTGGTAAACTGGATTAAACTTGACAGAATAAGATATTTTAAACTGTAAAGCTATACAAGAGATGGTTTAAAAAACAAGTGATGTTTTAAAATTGCTTTATTACAGCTATACAAGAGAGAGTAAAGATATCGCTTTATTACAGCTATACAAGAGAGAGTAAAGATATGCAAAATGCATAAATGTTTCTAATAGCAAAAATGGTCACTATTTTAATATTGTTTGGCAAAACAATGTTGGTATAAAAAAGCATGAATGTTTCTAATTGCTGAGTATGTAGTTTAAAATAACAACACGTATGCCTTTGGTGCCAATTCCACTAGATACTTCTAAAGAGACATAAACATTTTCCAAGATTTTGCTTAATATTAATGTTATTAAATTTGTAAGATTAGACTAAATGTACTTTATAGTCTTTGTATGTACAAATGCAAAAACATTCAGTACAAATGATAGTCTTTGTATGTACAAATGCAGAAGGATTCAGTACAAATGAAATTAATGTCTAGCAATGAATATGTGTAAAAAACAATGTTTATGTCCAGGGTACCTACTGGTTATCCCAGTTAAAAAAAAAAATATATATATATATATATATATATATATATATATATATATATTGTATTCATACAGCTAATGGACTAATATGTAAATAGCATTCTTCAGAGTACACTTCACTGTCAACTAAAGTGTATGGGCAGTTCAAAAACATGAACACAATGTTATGGTTAAAATGACATTGAAACTGTATATTTTCAGTAGTGTATAAATGCTTGCAGTAGCACATGGTTCTTGTCTCTTATAGTTAATTCAACAGTTGCAAAGAGTTAATAAAAGAGTTCTGAGTCATAAATTAAATTTTGTGATTGCGGAAGAATAAATTAATCAAGTTAAAAAATAAAACTAAAGCAGACACAGCTCATTATTGATTAAATATTTTCACAGACTGGTCTGCAAAAGAAAAAGTTAAATACATTCATTTTTGGTAGTAATACTTGATATAATTGGATTGGCTATGTACAATTGTATTTTGATTTGTTGTATCAAAAGAAGACTAAAGGTTTTGTTTCTTAATGTGTTTTCTATATAATGTGATCAAAAAATACATATCAGTTTAAAATGTTTTGAGTATGTTTAAAAACAGAGGGAATTGTTAGATATTATGAAAATAAGGCTGAAATTAATTCTGTTGTAAATATGCTGAATTAAAAAGTTTGCTTGAATATATGTACAGAGTTTAAAATGTGCATTCATACTATATGTATAACAGACAGGCTTCTCTTCACAGCATCAAAAAGAAAATCCCTAACAAAGCAATATTGGAAAGCAAGCATTACATGATTTTCTCATTTTGTAAAACAAATATCTATTAACAGACATCCTTTTTTATAAATTCAGCAGTACGTGATGTTTTCCCAGTAGGAACAGAACAGACATTTCCTTTCATTCTTCTGTCATTCTGATCACATGCATTTGTGCATTTTCGCATTAGCAGAACTGCTGACAGGACAATAGATGTGACTTCCCACAGAAGGCTAAAAAAAAACATACCAAGAGGAAACAACATCTATGTGCGTGACTAGCTCTCTATATAACTATTGTAGTAATTCAGTTATGTGAGAGAAGGACAGAGAGATATTTTGTATTTGTCATCATTCATATCTGTAATGAAGGAAAACTTTGTAAATATATGCTACAATCTGACAGAAATAGTATGTGTTGTTTGTTATAAAATAAGTTATCTGTAACTGTGCTTATAGATGCAAAATATATTTTTTTATCAGTGTGCAATTTGAAAGGCTTGGTGCTTTAAACAGACTACAGATGGAGTCATGCAACATTCTGTGACTTTGATTTCAGCAGTAAACAGCACAGCAAGACTGTGTGTCTTAAGAAGACTTTGGATCCAACACAGCATATGAGCAGAGAGCATGCAAATTAAAATAAATTTTTCAGTGCTCACTACTGACCTACACTTATTCTAATAGTCTGGATTGAAAAGATAATTAGGAACTAATTACAGTCTGAGAGAGTTACTAACAACACATTCATTGGTACACAGTCAGCATGTGTAGTTACAGCCTTGAACTTTGCATTAAATGGCAGCTAAACTCATTCTGAGAACCAGATCCACTGGACGGAAAGAAATATGTAAATACCAGCTCATCAGATTGCTTTCTAAATCCTAATTTCTCATACAGTTTTACAACATGCAGATTAGTTAGGCAACAAAAGCATTCCAGGGATTTGGTGATGTCATAGCTGCACCGCAGCCAAACCGACAGTATTTATATTCCCAGCATGGCTTTCAGCAGTGCTAATCAGATATGCATGCAGCCAAGCCAATGTGCATTACAAGGAGCCTCAACTTGGCACCAGCACTGACCCATAGCTAGATTGTGGTAAGTCACCACAAAGCCAAATTAAAATACAAATAGATGAGGTAAAGAATAACAAGGCATGAGCATACCCCAGTACTGAATGCGAGTGCACATGCAGTGCTGTATAATCATGGTGTAATCAAAAGCAATGAATATATACATACATACAGGCAAAAATGTTTAATGGAAAGGAAATACCACAGCTGCTGAGGCTGGCGTAGAGGTTACATTACAATAACAGCATCTACGGAGATAGACAATATAAATGTGCCATTGGAGTCGTGGAACCAGACAACTGATGAAAATGCAGAGTGAGGAAGGTGGTACAACAATACTCACGTTTTGAAGAATGTGAAGTAAGTGCAAGAGAGGTGGGATATAACAAAAAAAAAAAAACAGGCTAGACCTGACAAGACTGGAATGTTAGTCTGTGAATGCCATGAAAAAATAAATATATTTTATCCTGACATGAACAGGTCATGCTGGAGAGATAGATACATCTCCCAGAGATTGCCAATTCTCTGGAACAAGCTTCCAGTTGACATGAAACAGAGCTCCACTCTAGCCCTCTTCAAATGCAACGTAGATTAATGGATGGGTAACCTCAAATTCACTCCTGTGGTGGTGCCCATGTCCCTCTTGGACAGAGAAAGTCAGTATTAACTACCATAGACCCTTACCTCTTTGAACTCCACTCAACTAGCCACCAACAACTGGGGCAGCTTGGGATAAATATGGCTAGACTTGCAATGGTTAAGGTTCATTGGCCTAGTAACCTCCTATGAACCCATGAAACTATGAATGGAATAAATCTAGCAATTCACTCCACATGCCAGTACATACCCAGTGTACTAGCAAGGAGAACAATGAGAGAAGCCAGAGTGCAAAGAGTCCTAAAAACACACACACATGGAAATACAGTACATGTGCAGACAGACTGAAAAAAAGGAAATAGCACTCAATGGAAATGAGACCAGAACTCCCCCACTTGAATGTTTCACACCACTGCCTTAGCAATGTGAGTCACTACAGCAGTCAAGGTATAAGGTTCATGGAACACATATCTAGTAAATGTAGGACATGATGCACCATGCAACCAGAAGTTATCAAAATGCATACAACCCCCAGGGTATCTGAAAACCTGAAGCACTTGCAATGACTCAGTGAATATTATTGCATGAGTACAGTGATCATTAAAAGAACATAGAATAATGGTGGAGAGATAAATTTGTGATATATGCTTATTCTTGGCATGTGCTTTGTTTCTCAGTCTATTATTTGACTACAGCATAGTTTGGAAATGGAAGTATATGACAGACTGATACAAAAAGGTAAAGCAAGCTGAGTGTACAACACAAGGTGAGCAAATATAGAATGCAGGTTAGAGGCTGAGATAGGAGACCACATCTGCCATCTTCACAGCTCACAAATAGACAAAGAATACAAAAATACATTGTGCTAAAAAGTACCAACCTCCCTTGCAGAATGCACAAACTCATTACAGGAATGTTTACTTTCAGGTGAACACATGATAACATGAAAATAGAAATCCATATGGATCTAACTGAATCCTTATCTATGTCACTAGCATGCTATATACCAGTGTAGTACAAGACATGCCATAGAAGTAATGGTAGATAAGATCACTGAAAAAGACATTTGAAGGAACAGAACAGATAAGAGGAGGATAACAAAAATGCACCTATCTGGGCTCAAACCCATGACTTTTATTGAAAATATTCTACAGATCAGGTCATTAAGTGAAGCCACACAGGAAAGTACAGTGAGAATGTCTGAATACACACATTTCAAGGAATTGTTAGAACAGTACTGAAGAGTGAAAATGAACAGTGGAAAACATATAACACACAACAGGAAAGATGATTAAAACCCATCAGCCACTGTATACATCATTGCATGAGTAGAGCAAGGCATGGGAGTTTACACACACACACACACACACACACATATATATATATATATATATATATATATATATATATATATATATATATATATATACTATATTTTCCTTATTTTACATTGGATGGCATGTTATTAGCACAGGATAATGATTTTGGTCAGCATGCATACAAGGTAGACCATCATGGATATGAACCAATGCTTACCTAAATAATATTCTCTATACCACTATATTATCCACTCAATCCACAGCAGAAGTTGCAGTGAAGAGGTCAGATAATGCATGTTTCAAAGAAAACTGAACACTGTGAAAAATTAAACAATTGACCATCATTAAACAGCATAAAACAATCAATCGATCAAAATTCACCCCTACTCTATTGACACACAGCAATCACAATCTGTTACTTATAAATGCTGTGCCTACTCCTATTACTTATATGCATTGTAACCAATTAATGCAAGGTACTGATTGTCCTGTTCGATTCTCAGCTAAAGCGTCTTCTGTGTGGAGACATGCATGAATGGGCGTACCTTTGTTGAAGGTTGTGCGTCAGGGCTGGCAACTCAGTACGTAAAAATCTACTGCCAATCATTAGTGGACCGGAGTTCTGCTGTGGTGACCCCTAACCGGGAAAAGCCGAAAGATACAACAATAACTGATTGTTTGTTAAACTGCTGCAACTTAGATCTCATTGGAATGTTACCCCTGCCTGCATACTAATATTCTACACACCAGCACATTAGTAAATGATGCCACAGAGGAAGATATGATAAGGTTGTACATAGACATTTCAATGGAATATTAGAACACTGTGGAAGACTATAAAATGAACATTGTAGACAACATGTAATATTCAGGGACTCAAAGTCCTCCCCTAATTTATTGACAATGTACACATCATGGTATGACTTGGCAGATGGAAACTATGGTAATGCAACTATTAATGCAACCTTATGTCAGTATTGTCTGGTGTCACTCATCATCAGCAGCCATCTCAGTTGCAAGGCAGAAGCTAAGATATTCAGTGAAATAAAATAGAGCTGCAGACTGGAAAAATGCAAAACTACGTCCCACCGTTACTGGATTAGAGCCCTGCACCAAGTGCACTGGTATGGATACCTCCAATTGTTAATACATTGAGCCATATAAGTAGTTACAGAGAGCATGATCCCCTTATGTTACTTGGATTTATGTTAGCATTTCTTACTGATGCACAATGGTGCTCAGCTCAGGTCATCATGTGATGGCACAGTTTTGGTGCATACATACAAATTTCTCATTATTTTTTACCATAGGAGGTGAACTATCATTTCCCTGTGGTCTTTGATGACCAACGATATTGCTCTATGCCAACTGTCATGCAAGTAGGAGAACAAAAACAGGAATTTCATTTTTAAGCCCTTTTTGGGAATGTGTATGCTATTTATGTATTTGTTTGACCAGACCAATGGGTGGAAATGTGTGGGTAGGACAGAGGTGAAAATGACAAGCAAGCAGAATGTAGAATAGAAGGACAGATGGCTTTCTAATAAAATTTGGGTACTGTAGTGTTAGGGTTCCAATGCCACTTTAAGCTGTGAAACATGGCTGAATTCCATACTTCTGTTTACTACTGAGAATAGATGCTTAACAGTGAATCCAGTTTCAGAGGGTTACATATAGAATGAGCATTGTTATCAACCTTACATATACAGACTTTGGAACACCCATGTCACATAGTTGTTGAACAAATGGGCAGTATGCAGAACACTGTGCTGACACCTTGTCAACATCTAAAAGTAGAAATCTTGCAAACTAGTTACAATGTTGCAGTATCCTTTTCTACAATCTTATTTTGCTGTACTAATAGCATTCACTATGATTTACCATGAATATTACTTTAAAACACTTCTAACAATTGAATGTGACAGACCATTTCAATGTGTGAGTTTTAGGAATATGGCTTTTAAAACCTAATGCGAAGAAATGCATAATAGTATCCTTTGGGAAGTCATCTACCTTGGTAACTACCATATTAACAACACACCCCTAAGATTTGACCCAGTAGTCAGGGACTTGTGAACACACATAGACAGTAATCTAGCCTTTGACCATCATGTGTCTACAGCAGTGAAATAATCATTCTGTGTTGTGCAACTTATAAAAAATGTATGGCATCTAGGTCCAAGGAAGGCATTCTTCCACCGACTTCAGCATTCATCAGACCTAGCATTGAGTACAATGCCCCCTTTCGTATGTATCTAACCAAGCATATCCAACAATTACAATGTCCACAGAGCTTCTTCACTAGAAGAATACATGGCATACGTAGACCACTTAATGCCTTATCCCTGTATTCTGTCCCATATTGGCTGTTGAGGGGAGATCTATGCCTGGCATACATTGTCAGACCCAACTCTGATCGACCTCCTGCAAATCCACAAAACAAACACCACCAGAATTATTCATTCTAAAGACTTAAACCTTGCCTGTGATATAAATAAGACCTGCAGGAGAGACAGGTATATATCTCCAAGACTACCCATTCTCTGGAATAGGCTCCCCATCCATGTGAAGCAGAGTTCCTCCGTAACCCAGTTCAAGTGTAACTTGGACAATTAGATGGGGAACAGAAAAATTCATCCCCGGTTTGGCACTTATGTTTCTAATGGACATAAGCAGTCAGTAAATGTTTCATCTTCCAAGCCCCTGCTTGCATTTACCAAGGGTGCCAGAACTTGTCAGAGATTTGGGATGCATGGCTAGACTTCAAAAGGCCCCACTGGTCAGTAGCCTAGTACATACCTATGAATGTATATGGCAGTATAGGCAGACTTTGAGCAAGAACTTCAGTGAAGGAGAGTGGAATGGAATGCAGACCTGAAGGCACATGGGATGTAAATGAGTGCAGATAAGGTAGTTGTAATGGAAGCAAATGGGTGAATCAGAAGAAGCTGAGAATGGAGGTAGAAAGGAAAACAGTGGAACATGTTAACAGCTTCAGGTATCTGGGAGGGATGGCTGAGGAGACGGCAAGTCTGAAGGAGGAGGTCAAAGCTAGGATCAGAGGGGCTGCAGCCATCAGACACAGAGTGTTGGGGTAGTGTATGACAGAAGAATGCCAAAGAAGCTGAAAAGTAAGGTGTATGTGGTGCGACCAGTACTACTGTGTGGTACAGAAACCTGGGCAGAAAAGGGAGAGCAAATGAGAAAGCTAGAGGTGATGGAAATTAAGTGCCTGAGATGGGTGGTACGATGCACACTGTGGGACATCGGAGCAGAAACCAGAGTAGCTCCAATTGCAGTGAAAGTCAAAGAGAACAGATTATGGTGGTTCAGGTATATGTGCAGAAAGGGAGAAGACAAGTCTGGTGAAGAAGATTTGGGACAGATAGGAAGAAGGCAAGAGGAAACAAACACATCCAACAAAGAGAGGGATGGATTATGTGCGAGAGAAGAACTGAGACAGTCAGGCATGACTGTTGAAAAAAGTAGGAGTGGGACATTAAACTGAGCAAGATGGTGACAGTTGACACAACACCCTGACCCCATGTAGAAAATGGGAAAAAAGGGGTTGAGGATGATGATGATGATAAAACTCTTCAACCTAAAGAAATAAAGCATAGAGATAGTTGAAGCTGAGTGAAATTATTAAGTATCTATCCTCAATGTGTTAACCAGGTAGTCCTGATGAAGCCAGCATTCACCTTTAAAAAGCATTCATACATGTGACAAAAATTCCAAGCAGGGATGGTTCCCACAAGACCTAGATAACAGCAAATGAAGCCTCATGCTCTTTAAACCCACCAGAATACAATCCTTTGTGACAAGAATCATCAATGCATCATGAAATCATCTGTGTCTCTGCTTGACAGTGGCACAGGAAAATAACTTTCTTGGGTGGCGTAAGCCAGGGAACCTTGTTGGCTAGGCTTACGTAGGCCCTTGGGCCGATAGCCTAGTACCTACCTATGAACCTACCTATGAACCTATGAAACATTTGAAAATTTCATAAGGAAGCAGTATCTTTAAATGTGATTTACACTACCATTTTCCTACAGGCCAAAATAGCTAACAGGAAAAGCCTAATGTGAAAACCAACAAGCACATGAGACAATAAATAGGTTTTATGCTAATAAAACCTGCTATAGTACTAAATTAGATAAGTGCATCCCTTCTATTTGGTGCAATGCTTACATTACCCCCCCCCCCCACAAAGGTGGGACAAATGCTGATACCACCAACTTCAGGCCTATTGCCATCCTTTCCCCTCTTTCTAAAATACTAGAGAAAAAATACAAGCACAACTCATGGCACACCTAACACTAAACCATCTCCTCTCCCCTACCCAATATGGCTTCTGCTCTGGCTACAGCACCATAACTGCCCTTCTTTCCTTTCTTGAAACCATAAACCTCGAACGCAACTCAGGCAAGTTCATATCCATACTATTCCTAGATCTGTCAAAGGCCTTTGACACCATTTCTCACACACCCTACTTATATCCCAACTCTCCACCCTACACCTCTCTCCCACTGCCATCACCTGGTTTTCCAGCTACTTGTCCAACTGCCAACAAGCTGTCCAATGGAAAACTTCAACCTCCCCCTTCCTTCTCACACCCACAGGTGTCCCACAAGGTTCTGTTCTTGGCTTCTTCTCTTCAACCTATTCATTAACAACTTTCACCAATCCACCCCAGACTCATCTATCATCCAATATGCAGATGACTCAACAATCATCTGCTCAGCCTTCTCCCCCTCCGAGCTCCTAGCAAAAACCTAACTAGCCTTCTCCAAAACAGAAACCTGGATGCAGTCTAACCATCTGGCACTAAATGCAAATAAAACCAAACTAATGTTTTTTTCCCCTACCAAAAAATTCCATTGACAAATCCACATTCACCATACAGAGCCAAAACAACACCCTCCTTGAAATTGTTCTCAACACCAAGCTTCCTGGCATCATTATTGATGAAGAACTAAAATATGACACCCACATCTGCTCCACAATCAAGAAAACCCACCAAAGGTTAGGTCTCCTCTACAGACACAACTGCTTCCTAAGCCCCTCTACCCATCAAACTCTTGCATCCACCTTCCTACTCCCCTCCCTTATGTATGATGCCCCTCTTTTCACCAGTCTCCATCTTGGCCTTTGGTCCAAACCTGAATCATGCTACCACAAGATCTCCAAATTTGCAGCCAATTCAAAAAACTCATCCCACCACTGCCACTCCCTCTTCACCCGCAACTGACTTGAACTACCCAACTACCTCAGTTACCTACAACTTACCATTCCCCACAAGCTCATCTTTTAACCTCCCAACTGCCCAGCTCTCACGACTTCCTTAAAAACCTTACATTCACAACCACTCACTCAGATCCAAAAACCAAAATCTCCTTCAGGTCTACAAACCTGCATGACCTCCTGGCCATCTACTGCTGTCCCACTCCTTAGCTAAACAGTGGAACTCTCTCCCCACACACCTACGCAACCTACCTAACCATACAAATTTCAAATCTCAGCTACTCTCTCATCTTTCTTCCAAATGGGAATGCCCTTGCCACATCCAACTTAAACCCCTCCCTCATTCCACCTTGCACTGACTCATCAAACTACCTCTACTATTACTTCATCCCACCCAAAACAATCCCTCCCCTACCAAAAACTAATTTTCTCTCTAATATCTATTGTACTATACTCTCCAATCTCAGTTATACTATTACCCTCTTCATGCATAATATTTTCCTAACCTGCTAATGGCTAGTAGCTATATATTTTGAAATGTTAAAAATACAATTGAGTTTATAACAAAAATATTCACTTTATGTAAATGTTGAAATTTCTGTATTGAATTATGTCTTTTCATTTTTGTAACATTGTGACAAGCCAATTGCAAATATCATGGAGCTTATCTGTAAATGTTTAATTAGCTGTATGAACTATGTCCTTTTGTAACATGTAAAATGTAACTTGCAATTATTGTGGAGGTTTTCTCCCTGGGCCTCCACTGAAAACTGGCTCTTCTTGGCCCGGAGGACTTCCCCGGTCATCAAACTTTAATAAAATAAAATAAAAAAATAAAAATAAACAAGAAGAACAAAATAAAAAAAAGAGAAATGAGAGACACTCTTAGGTCTGAATGAATAAAACACATTTTTCATTTTGTATAGTTATTATTATTGTATTTATCATTAATTACATTTTAAAAATGGTATTTTGTTTTGGGGAATCTGGAGAGCTATTTATATTTGGGGATACAGTGTGTTACAATTCAGAAAAACTGAAGAAAAAGTGACAGTTAAAGACAAACCCCCAGATTTACTATTCCTCCATGCAGGACTAGCTTAGTCCTGCACTGAGGCGGCCGTTTAGGAGCAGGATGGAAGCACGTCATGCATAGTAATGAGGCACATTGCCGGAGCTCCTAATCTTACACGGAGCGTGAAAGAGTGCAGGGGGCATGTCTGAGAGCACAGCTCTCAGAATATAAATGCCCCCGCAATGAAGAACAGCAGAAAGGGGCAAGAAATGAGTGAGGCCACTCATAGGTGTCCACATATCCCCACCAACAGTCCCCCTCATATACAACAGCAAAAGTATACAAAAATAAAATGAACAAACCAGTTTCTTTTTTTTTTTAATCTAATTAAGGCTAACCGTAGGTGTGGGGGTGTGCCCATCGCTTAGCTACTGTTATTGCAGCTTAAATGGCTGAAGAGGATAACAAGGAAGATATATGCAAACAAAACAGTATAGCAATAGTGTAGTGGGCAGAGCATTTGTCTTATGAGCAGGCATTGCCAGTTCAAGTCTCACTGCAGCATATTCCATTTTCCATGGCAAGGCATGTTATGACTAATATCTATGTTGCATAACCCACTAAATAACATATATTTATGAACTGGAGTACTGCAGTAAATGCACATGTGAGGTGTCAGTATCATAATGAATAAAGCACTAGTAAGCAGGTTTAAGCACCAATAAGCAGTAGTAAGCATATTTAAGCACTAGTAAGCAGGTTTAAGCCCTTTTGCGCATGGGTAAGTAATGTGCACACAGGTTAAGCAATTCTGAAGCTAACTCTCTGTAAGCAGATGTAACTGGAGGTTAGCATTGCTTACCCTTGTGCAAACCAGTGCAAACCCGCTTACAAATGCTCAAAAGTGCCTTAATCACTCTGTATCCAATGGCTCTTGTTCTGCCCATCAACAAAATAAACAGCCATGCAGGTCTTGAACCCAGGACTCTATACACCATAATCACAGTAGTTAACCACCAAGCAATCACAGAAGTACAAAAGAATGAGGTATCAGCAAACAAGTCTTCACCATAGTAAAACCAAACTGAAACTGTGAAAGGAATCAGTATACAGACATAAGTGCCTTAACCCACTACATAACATACAATACAGCAGTAAGCCCAGAAGTCAGGTGTAATTGTAATAGAGTGTAGAAGCCCCCAATAAAAGACAAGAACCCCATACAGTGTACGTACACATGAATCATCGATACCAGGCATACATATAAGATGTAATGAATAATAAATCAATGCCAAAAATGAATGATAATGCAAAGTCTAATGTAAGCAACGCTAAGCATTGCACAGGCCAGCTTAGGAGGTGTAAGCAATGTGTAGGCCAGCTAACTCAATGTGCCCAGTGTTATATCCCTTTAAACAATGCCAACCCTAGGTAAGCAAGTTTGCCCATAGCCTAGCCTTGTCAAAACTGGCCAATCATGGAAAAGTGTGGGAAATCAGCCCTACTTAAACCCAAGAGGTGGGAATACATCTCATAACCGGTTGTAGCTTTCCCTTGCAGGCACCATGTCAGAAAGGGGAGAAGGTGTGTGCTTTCGGGTGCAGTGCTGGTGTATCCAGGAGTCCAGAGTCATGGCAGGACTCCTCGTCAAAGACCATGATCAGAGACTGCTACAGGGCCAGTACCAGGGCTCCCAATATAAGGCGAAGGCCTGGGACCATCTTGCCCGTGACCTCACCAGTGTCACTGGCATACCCCGAAATGGTGAGCAGGTCAGGCATCACTATGCCGACCTGAAGCGGTGCAAGGGGACCTCTTGGAGCAGTGGATCCAAGAGGCTAGAGCAGCAGGGGATGTTCCAGTTGTGTGTAATATCACCCCATTATGTGTGTAATAATAGCCAGCTCAGTTATATCATGGATAGGTATGGCTAAATATTCCTCTTATGTCCCCCACAGCTGCAATGGAGCAGGCCATGAACCAGGAGGCCCACGTCAGTCGTCTGGCGAGGTTGCAATGTGAGGCTGGTCAGTAATACTCATGCATTTACTTTCATAGGAAATAAAACTAAAAGTAGTAGTAAACCAATTGCCTGTATAAAACCTGTATTGTTCAAGGCAAGTACTGCATACACTGGATAATATGGCAGGAAGAGTCTCATATAGTTTGCATATAAATAAAATTGTAACAGCCTGACAATAAAGGTCTAACTGCTGGACTGCATGTGTATACTCTGGTATCATATGGTAATGTAGATTTGCAATCATGTAATAGTACTGTTGTATTAAGCACTGTTACCCACACCGTGCACCATAAATTGAATGTGTAGGAATGCCTGTATATGACTGGTGTAATCCCCAGAGGCCATTAAGTACAACTGAGAGACACATAGACAGAAAACAGGGAAAATGCAGATAACAAAACCCAAATAGCACATGCAACTGAGATGTGAACTGTTGTTTTTTTAGCACACACAGCCATGGTTCAAATCCTGCCAGTGGTAGTAATCTGCATACAGAATCATACCCCACAACTGTACAGATATGACCAGAATGTCTAGTAAAGTGGCCCATATATGTTGCCTATCAACCTGTGCCCCTGGGAAATCAGTGGGATGATCCCAGACATATAGGAAGCAAACAGGAAATACAACTGATTGACACACATCTATAAAAACAAAGCTGGCACACTAGCAACTCACCAAAACCTTATGAGACTAAGAAGCCACATATGTCCCATTTACACCCCAGCTTGTCAAGCTGTGGCCAGAATGTGTACAGTAACAGAGTGAGATGTATGTGCATAATAGTAATGTGGAATCTGGTACTGTGTGTGGGAACATTCAGGTAGTGCTAACAAACATTTCTCCCACAGGTCTGCCAGATACCAACACTGTGCCCAGAAATACAATAATGATTCCATATACTAGTACTGTTTACATTTGTATTGTATGGCATTGCGACTGATGCAGTTGCTCTGAATAATGAGGTATAACACATCACTGTCGCCCACACTGTCCTACAAAATATTGCTGTCTAGGAGATCTGTATGAGTGTTGTAATACAAGATCAGAATGCAAAAGCACAGGGGATTAATAAGACAGAAAGCAGATAGGATATATACAGCAATATCTATATAGCAGACACAACTGTGATGGACAGTGTTTAAGTTGTAGCAGACACAGCCATGGTCTGAATCCTTTGAGTGGATGTAGGCTGCATACAGAATCATACCCCACAACTGTACAGATGAGGCCAGAATGTCGAGTATATGTGCCCATATCTGCTGCCTGTCCCCTTGGTAAGTCTGTCTGTAATGATCCCAGATGTTTAGCCAGCAAACAGGGAATACAAGTGATTGTTAAACATCTATGAGAACAAACCTGCCACTGTAGCAACGCCCAAAACTGTTAGGAGAGTAATATGCCAAGTATGTCCTATCTACACCCCCATGTTGTCAAGCTGTGACCTGTGTGTGTACAGTAACAGAGTGAAATGTATATGCATAATACTAATGTATAATCTGGAAGTTTGTGTGGCAACAGTCTGGAAGTGCTTACAAATATTGGTCCCACAGGAACATCAGATACAAACACTGTGCTGAGAAATAAAGACCATTATAATCTGTACTGGTACTGTTCACTCTGGTATTGTAGAGAATTGTGAGTGTTGCAGTTTCTCTGAATAATAAAGTATCACTGATTACTGTAATCCACACTGTGCTGCATAATATAACTGCGTAGGAAAGCACGTATATGTGTGTGTGTCAGGTCACTAAAGGTTGAAGAGAGCAATATTCTAGATATGCCCCAGCACACCAGCTTATGGTCAACACATGGCCAGAGTCTGTGCAGAAAGAGTTGGATAGCTATGTGCACAACATCAACCCAGAATCTGGGAGTATGTGTAGAAGCAGTTAGTTAGTGTTAACAAACATTCCCTCCACAGGTATACCAGTAAGAGGTGTATACTGCAGGTAATACCAGTTCATGTATAATGATGATGACAACCATATCATTGTCCAAACTAAGGATATAGGGTAGTGTAGTTAGACTTGTAGGGTACAGATAACAGCACTGACTAGGAAAGTAATGTGGACTACAGGAATATAATAGTTGTTAATTGACATCTTTCTCCCCCCCACCATATCTCCAACAATAATCAACATACCCACCCCAACTGGTATCTAATGACACCAATGTTCTGATAATGTCCAATTGTCTGATAAATATTTTAATTGTTCCCATGCATGTGCTATATTGAATTATTCCAACATTGGTGGCATGGTTCCATCAATGTACCTGCATGCTGTTCTTATTACCACTGTGGTCCCGTATATGCATGTGTTCTGTTTGCTATACAACTGTTCCATATCTGGTGTCTGGATTAATAGGAATATCTATGCATGCTGTTATACCTAACCCTGGAATGTGTTGACTATTACTAACCCACATATGATGAAATCTAAACACTATAGCATGTTTGGGAAGGCCGGTCCCAGCGGATCCACCTGTCCTACCTCAGCTGGCCGTGGCACTGGGCACCAGCATGTCTGGGGCCTAACACAAGACCTCCCTGTCTGTTGGTCCTGCACCACCTTTGGGTAGAACCACCTCTGGGAATGGGGCTCGCCCCCCCGAGAGCAGACACGGACAGGTACCTGTCACCCGTTGCCAGGTCGGGGTATGGGTGCATAGAGAGATCAACCAGCAGCTTGGTGATCTTCTATGCCAGCTCGAGGGCCGAGTTCGCAACTAGAGCATCAGTCTGGCTCTATGACTCAGCCCCCAGCACAGCCACCATCAGGGCTGTGAAGGTGCAGTGGTGACTGTCCATGGGTGGGGACCTCAGTCCCACTGTTTCCACTAGGGGGCTCATGGGCTTCCGATTTCCCAACACCCCTCCCCAGCAAGGTGTTTACCCCCACATGTATCATATACCGTCCTTGTATGAGTCTTGTTTGTCTTGTCTGTTAACCTACCCAGCCTACCTCCCCAAATATACCTACTACACCTCCCCAACATCCCACTCTCACCTGGAAAAAAAAAAGGGCAATCTGTTCCCCCAAAAAAATCTCACCCCATACATAGCTGTCCATTTCGCACACATGTCCACTGGACACATGTAATCTGGTCTAATTGGCATCACAACTTATTATTGTTGTCCTCACCCCCTTCCAGGGGTTGGAGTGTCCAAATCTACCTTCAAATTCAGTGTATATACACAGCTGTTGCTGTAGAAGAAATGGGCAGCTATGGACCTTCCCTACACCCTTCCTGCACATCCCTGGCTATTTTCCCTACTGTCTTTCCCTTTTTGTGCCCTTTTTTTCACCACTTTCCTATCAACCTCTTTTTCTTTTCTTTTAAAAAAAATAAGCCCAGAGGTAAGTGGGTATAAGCACTTTTAAGCAGCAGTAAGCAGGTTTAAGCCTGTTTGCGCAGGAGTAGGTAATGCCTACACTGGTTAAGCAAATTAGAAGCTAACTGAGTATAAGAAACTGTAACCGGAAGTTAGCAAGTGCTTACCTCCGCACAAACCCGCTTACAACTGCTCAAAACTGCCTTAATCACTCTGTATCCAGTGGCCCTTGTTCTGCCCAGAAACAAAATAAACAGTCTTTGCAAGGCTCAAACCCAGAACCTTGCACACCACCGACAATGTGATTTACCACTATGCCATATCAGATACGCATAACCCTGATGTATTCACAAACATATCATCCAGCCCAGTCATTCAACAGTACAGAGAATGTATTCCAACATGTAGATGTATGTGTGTGTGTAAATATATTAATATCTAAACAGATACAACATATCTATATATGTAAATATATATATATATATATATATATATATATATATATATATATATATATATATATATATATCAACATATATACATACAAATGCATACATCAATAGATACAAATGTCTACATCTATATGTCTAAATATATACAGCAAGTCATATATATGTAAGCAGATATATATATATATATATAGGTATATATGGACATAATTATATTTATGTAAGCAGATATATATATATATATATATATATATATATATATATATATATATATATATATATATATAGGTCTATATGGACATACATCTCTAGTTATCAATGGGAACATAAAAACATATATGTCCACATGCACCGTTAATGGGGTTGAGAGGCCTCAAACAACATACGTCTTGTACGAATAGGTATACCCCCACAGCCTAACACGTCCACCCTAAAATACACTACCAAGTTTTGCAGATCCCACAACCAGGACCTGACATGACATGGGCACAAGATGTTAACAGTACTCCATCCCACTTGTATGATGTCAGGCTGGTATTGGTAACATATCATGCAGTACAGTCTGGCTCCCACAGGTAATGTACAATGTGGAAGCTATCAACATCCCTAGAATACATATACACAGATACATCTATGCAGATACAGATACACACACACACACACACACACACATATATATATATATATATATATATATATGTGTGTGTGTGTGTGTGTGTGTGTGTGTGTGTGTGTGTGTGTGTGTGTGTGTGTGTGTGTGTGTGTGTTTGTGAGACCACATACACACACAGAGATATGTATAGTAAGGCACATATGTAGAAGGTCCACACAATATGGAACAGCCACTATTCCTACAGTTAACACCGTAACAACTGGACACTATGAGCCACCCATACAAATGGCAATCATTGCCTGCAACATATACCCACAGAGAGGTCATAGGATATAACACCACACACAGGTTTGCATAAATGGAAAACTTTTATTTGTGTATATGCTTTGTCATATAGCTGTTTAGACACTGACAACCATATAAACAGAGTAATGCAACTGTGAAACAGTTATACTAATACAGTAGTCTGGAAAGGTTTACAAATGTTGCTGTCTAGGCAGAGCTTTCCAAATAGTACTATAGTAAAGACAGACTGGGCCACAGGATACGAAACAATCAACAGTAAGTAATGCAGATGTATAGTTCAGCAGCCTCTATCTACACTCTGTACACAATCACTAGGTGGTAAAGACCTCAGTTGACACAATGGGATGTAACTGTTACATAACAAGACATAACTGACACCATCACAAGCACACTGACAAACAGAACAGTCTGTACGGCAGGAGACAGTAAGCCTGCATTAACCCAATTTATGTAATTAATTTAAATATAGGTGAATTGTACACTGTGGTGGTGGTGCTGCGGTAGCGTTGTCGCCTCACAGTTAGACGTTGCCCGTTCAATTCTCAGTTAGAGCGTCTTCTGTGTGGCGACATGCGTGAATGGGCATTCCTTCGTTGAAGGTTGTGCATTAGGCCCAGCAAGCCAGCACGTAATAATCTACTGCCAATCATTAGCGGACCGGAGTTCCACTGTGGCGACCCCTAACTGGGAAAAGCTGAAAGACACAACAAAAAAAAAAAATAGGTGAATTGTATGGTAATGTACATCCAGATACCTTAAGGCAGCTCACCCCTGATACCCCCACATTTTGTAACAGCCTAGGTTAGTTATGGTGCATCCCCCCCAGACTCAATAATACAGGGCCATTTACCACTGTTACATACACTGGCCTCTGGAGTGAATAAGGGCATACATGTATTGTGTAGGTGAAGCCCACAGATATTTGGCCAGAGCCCCACTGTATGTGTGGGGGATACAACAGCAGTGGACTGATGGCAGAAATGGAAGTGTGACATACTCACAGCCCACTACAGAACAACCCCTGACAGTATGTCATATGTGCAAAGCTTGGTATGTAGGTGGAGGACAGAGGCTGGAACACAGCCCCATATGTGGAAAACTGTTGTCATACACTAAGCAAGTTGCTGGTGTCACAGGATAGCCTGCAGCATACCCTTAGTCAGGGATTTGCGAATGTCAGATGTGCAGCAATCCCAAAGCAGCCATACCGCTAGCATATATGGAACTATAGTGGCCCTGACAATGCATGCAGGTGAATAGTCTGTAAGAGGCCAGCAATGATAGTGTCCACACAGGGAACATGGCTTCAAACACATAGCAGAAAGTGTGGTACAATAAAATATCTGTCCCACTGATAGGTAAGCTGCAGCCATACCTAATGAGTTGTTTGTACAATTTGTTGAAGCTGATATGATTGGGGGGTGACAGAGATGTGTATTACAAACTGTGGTAACCTTGCTGTATGAGTTGCTCAGAACTGTTTCCATCTTTATGTCTTTCATCCAAGATGTCACATGCACGCTTGCCCACCTATTCAACAGCAGAGAATGATGTGCTTATATCACACCTGATCCAGCACTATCCAGTGTTGTTTGGCAGGGCTGCCCATGAACAGCAAGAGTGGACCCCCCTGTGGAACAACCTAGTCCACGGGGTCAATGATGTTGGACTGCAAGACCGCAGGTATGAGCAGATCCGGCATCATTGTACTGACCTGTTTCGCAATGCCCGTCTGCATGCTGCTGCAGTTCAGAGGGATCACCTCGCCACAGGGGGGGCCATGCCATCCATCCCCTCCTGACACGTGTGGAGGAGCTCCTGACCAGCCTCGTGGCACCTGCCCATCCGGTCAGACACCAACCGCTGGACACCTTTGTGGAGGTGGGTGGCACCCACACACTGGCCAAGGAGCATGCAGGTAAGGACACAGGGCACATCAGTAGACCACTGTTGTGTGTATGTCCGCATCGGTACAGGTAGAGCATGCATATCTGAAATGTCATAGATATATTGTGTTGCTGCATTCTAGTGATAAACAGATGCCCAGATGTGGTAGTATTGTGGAAATGTACCGTTATTGTATTGTAATACTGCACCCACCCTGTAGCACTGCCACAGGTGTGGCCACTGACATTGCATCTCACACCTTCTTATGTAGGTCCCTCCAGGATACCACCAAGGCAGCAGCCTGTAGATGGTTAGTATGGCTTATGTAGATGCTTGCCAACACACCAGGCATGTAATGGTGATAGTATATCCCATGTGCACATCTAACACATCTTTACCCTAAATGCATGCTGTACATGTGCACGTATTGTTGCTTTGAAATGCACAGCATCATGGGGTGACCATGATGGGGTATTGGAAGAGTATGTCAGACACCTGCATGATAACTAACATCCTGCCATTGTGGAATGTGTCCACAGGGAGTAACATAAAGGTGGGAGAAATGTCCTACAGTAGGGACATGTTCAGAGCAACACCCATATACAGTGCAATGGCAACTGCTGCAGAGATACACTATGGCATAAGGCATTACAGTAGTCCACATTATCAGCTGGGTCTAGGCTGTAACATGTGGTGTTCAATGTCTGGACACTGCAAAGTGACACACATGTGTAGGGCATACGTGTCATGCATCTGCATAAAGGCTGAAGGAGAGGGGTGGTGTCAGCATGACACACCAATGCACTGCAGCAGGGATCCTAAGGATGGTAGGAATGGCTCTATCTGCACATAGTCAGGTTCAGGACCTGTGGTAGCCGTAACCCTACCCCCACAGCAATAGTGACAGCAGTGTGTGAACACCATGGGATATGTACATGAGTAGACCTTGTAATCATGCAGAATACGGGGACATTTGTAGGGCATACTGAACATACACTGGCAAATGCAGATGGCCCACACTTGTATACCCCTGCCAGGAGTAGTGACTGCTGTAGTACACACAACAAGAGGTGCGATAAACTGTCATAGTAAGGGTGTGCACACTTATGCCCACATGGTGTGTATGCATCGTGGTCAGCAGCTGCACACCTAACACAATCTGTACACACTGCATGTGAAAGTACAGGACATATGTCACATATAGGGCTTGTGTACTGCTAAGATATGCAGTGATGTGGTCCCATGGCAGATCAAGGATGGCTGCATTGAATCAATAAAGGTGTGTACACCCCCCATAGATATGGTATGCTATGATGGTTGTCAGTGTAAGAGTATTGGATTGGTCATACATGGTCTGCTGATGTTGAGAGCTGTAAATCAGGCATCAGGCATTCATCAATGACAACTGTCCACATATCATCCCAGGTATGTGTTGCTGAAAAACATAGGGGCTGTGAGCATTAAAGCTGACATAACTGACACAGTACTACACATTCCGCAATGGGTTGTACACTAGTGAAATGTGGTGCACAGTACATGGCAGGGTGCAGAACAGGTGCACAGCAATACTGTGTACATGGGTACAGTGGTATCCAGGTGAAGGGGCATCACCTAGTGACACAGCACATGCATCACACACATGTATACTGTTGCTAGCATGGATTGACCATAGCTGAACTGCATGCTGTTCTGTACCATATGTTCTGCATGTATCCCAGCTGGATATCCCTACCATCTTCACATCTGTACTCTGTACAGGGACTGACAGTCATCAGCTTGGCAAGTAGCTATGCAGTAGTATGAGTGTATTGACAGATAGATGTCTGACAACAATATGCCATAACTACATGTTGGATGCCCTCAGTAACATGTGCTGTACAGACAGTAGTCTACAGTTACATTCCACATGATGGATCATTACCCAGTAAGGGGTATATACTGTGACACAGCTCACACACCAGGGATACAACAGGGAGGCCTCAGTGTCCAGCCATGCCCACAAATGTGCCTGTTGTCAGTACTACATTACGCACTCTGTTCTTGCCTGGGTTAGCATTGTGAACAATAGTACTGCCATGATACACCACATGCCAGTGTGACAGCACGTACCCTAGGCTACTACATCTGTATGTAACACATTCACATAGATAACAGTGCTGTACAGGCCTCATATATGTCTGTGTCCCACACATGACACTCACACCCCTTGCTACTGTAATGACAGCACATAAGTGCAAGTATTGTACATGACATTACATACACTTATTACAAGTTATCAGACTGGGTGGTGTGTCCTGGTTACCAGGGATAAGCTATGCTTAGCAAGTATCAACACTGCTGCAATATAACAGCTAAGCTGATTTGCACACTGGTAAGCGCTGCCTACACTGTGTAAGTGCCCGTACATTTACCCATAGCTCAGTACTGCTTAGCTTCACACAAACCCGAGCAAGGTAGCTTAAAGCAGCACAAAACTACCTTAACCACTCTGTATCCGACAGCCCTTGTTCTGCCCAGCAGAAAAATGAACAGCCCTTGAACCCCGGACCCAGTACACTGAAGTCACAGCACTTAACCACTACACCATGACCACTGCAAAGACAGCTGTTGTTTTACCAATATAGTTGTCAATACACATATTGAATAGTATTGAACAATTGCCTTTAGTTCCTAAATTGTGTAGTCCTTGTGATTAATATGACTGTTGCATCACATATGTCATTTTATCATAATGTGCACATAGCAGATACATACGGTGAGATACAGCTGGGAGGGTGTACACAGCCATGAGGTTTACTCATGACAGGACTATGGCTGTATACATATAATAGGTCTATATATGTCTACATGTACATATCGGTTCATAGATTCATAGGTAGGTACTAGGCTATCTGCCTGAAGGCATTTATAAGCCTAACCAGAATGTGTTGGCTTTCACCACCCCCTTAGATTATTCCCTGTGCCTCTGTCCAGCAGAGCAACTGAAGTGATCCCCGAGGTAAACTTTCTGTGTCCCATCCACTCGTCAAGATTTCTTTTGAAGAGTGTTAGCGAGGAGCTCTGCCTAATGTAGATTGGGATCTTGTTCCAAAGCATGAGAAGTCTCTGGGACAGGACTCTGTCCCTCCAGCACATCCTATTTATTGTTCTGGTGAGGTTTAGATCCCTAGAGCGTGTGGCTCGTGGGCATAAGGTTTTCTTTAGGTGGAGCATGTCCATCATTTCTGGGTTGGACATGGCCTTGTATGTCAGGCAGAGATCACCTCTGAGTAGGCGGTATACAACCGAGTACAGCTGTAATTTCTTCAGTCGAGCCTGCATAGGGCATCTGTTTGGGGCCAGTGATCCTCTTGGTGAGATACTTCTGTGGTCTTTCCAGCTGTTGCAGGTGTCTTTTAAGGTACACCCCAAATGGGGCGTTGTACTCTATGATGGGTCTGATGAGTGATGAGTAGAGGGACTCAATGATCTCTTTTAATCTGGATGTGAACCCTTTTGTGATTAGGTAGGCCATGTAGAAGGATTTTCTAACCACTTTGGCAAAGTGATTATCATAGGTGAGATTACTATCTACTTGGGTCCCCAGATCCCGTATTATGTCTTCCGTATTTAGGGGACTATCACCTATGTGGCAGTTTGTGGATACGTTTTTTCCAAAGGGGATGACTATGCAATTTTTGGCATTTAGCTTGAGGCCATGATTTTGACACCAGGTATCTGTCTCGGTGAGACCCTTTTGGAGGATGTCTGTGTCAGCCGGAGAGTCAATTATATCCCCTAGTTTGCAGTTGTCTGCGAACTTGGTCAGCCATAGTCCTCCTGTGCTTGCCTGTACCTCTGAGAAGTATATGCCGAACAGGAGGGGTCCTAGGACTGAGTCCTGGGGAACTCTACTTGTAACTGATTTAGAGTCGGACCTAGCTCCTGCAACTCTCACCATGTGTGTTCTGTCCATGAGCCAGTTGGCAACCCATCTTGTGACATAGGGGTTTATGTTCAGGCTGGTGAGCTTGTCTATAATACCAGAATGGGGAATAGTGTTGAAGGCCTTTGCAAGCTCTAGATAGGCTGTGTGTACCACCTTTCCCTCATCTATAGTCTTGGTAACTGTCTCAAAGAAGTCCACCAGGGTTAGGAGGCAAGATCTGCCCTTAACAAAGCTGAACTGGGTAGGGTCCAGTGTTTGGAGGTTCCCAATGTCTCTGCTAATGAGTTCCATGATGATGCGCTCCATAGCCTTGCAGACCAAGCTAGTCAGGCTTATAGGGCGATAGTTCCTGGGGTCTGTTGTGGCTCCACCTTTGTGAAGTGGAATAACTTCTGCTGTGCACCACTCTTTGGGTACGTAGCCTGTGGAGAGGCTGTTTGAACAGTGTGTTTAGGTGAGAGGTTAGTTCGTCTTTAAGCTCATGTAAGACGCAGCCAGGGACACCATCCGGTCCCATTGATGCTGTGTTTTTGGCTTTGGAGAGGGCTGTTTTAACCTGAGTGTCTGTGATTTCAGGGACTCTACATTCTTTTGGTATGGTTATGGGCCCTCTTGGGGATGAGAGGGGGGTGAAGTTTGCACTAAACCTGTCTGCCTAGATGTTGGTGATATAGGTCGGTTCAGTGGATTTTGTGCCATTCTGCACTAACTCTGAGCAGATCTGAGCATTGCCACTTAGATTCTCAACATAGCTAAAACTAAAGAATGCCTTGTGGTTATCTTTGGAGTCCTTCAATTTTTCTTTCAAAGCTCGCCTTGGATGATTTTATGAGGGATCGTAGTTTCTTGCTGATACTGATCAGGGATGTCTTCCCTTCGTTGGATTTTACTTTTTTCTGTACTAGTTTCCTCCTTCTATTGTATAGCTTGTTTATGGCAGTAGTCCACCAGACTGGATTCCTTTTCTTGGAGGAGTGAGTCTTGGGTTTGCTTGGGATGGCATGATCCATGCATTCTTGTAAGTGCCCGTAGAATGCATTAGTGAAGAATTTTGCAGCTTGGACATCGTTATCCTTCAGCATGGGGGCTTTGAAACTTTCCACCTCAGTCTTAAGTAACATGAAGTTTGCTTTTGTAAAGTTTTTCACAGTGGTTTTCTTGTCCGGAGGTGGGGGTGGAATGTGGATATCCAAAGTGATTTGTTTATGGTCAGATCTAACCAGCGAGGGGTTGACCTCTGGTGTGGAACACCAGTTGCCCATATTGGTGATGACCAGGTCCAATATGTTGTCACCCCTGGTGGGAGTGTTGACCAGTTGAACCAGGGCATTTGAGTTTATAAATTCTAGGAAATGTTGGGCAAGGGAGTTAGTACTTCAGTAGTTCTCCCAGTTAATGTTTGGATAATTGAAATCACCCAATATTAGGGTGTTTGGTAGGACCTTTATGTTTCCCAGTGTTTCCAGAAATGCAAAATGGGGGTCCTGGGACATGGTGCGTGATCTGAGCAAGCTACAATTTGAATTGCAGTTTTGCCCATTGTTAGTTGCACCTAGATGATCTCTAAAGCATCGTGCTGTGCCACTAACCTGGAGGTGTGAGTATCCTTGATGAATATGGATACGCCCCTACCTTTTGTATTTCGGATTGTGTTCTGTGGCCGAAATCTATGGTATGAGTTGTAGCCTGGTAGTGTTGGGGTGCTCTCTGGAGCCTTAAACCAGGTTTCTGTTACTGCACATATATCAATTTTCTCCATACTAAGGAGTGCCTCAAGTGCGTGCATTTTGAGGTTCAGACTTCTGGCATTGAGTAGCATTACCCTCAGTTTTTTGTTACTTGTGCTATTTACAGTGGTAGGTTTGTCTTTTGAGCCTTGCCTAAAAAAGGCACTATGGGGGTGGCAAGAGCCTTGGCCAGTATTCGAAAGCCTAAGGGTGACAGGTGCAAGCCATCTCTAGCGAAGCAGCATGGCTTGTCAAGCATGTCATCCCAGGCGGACAGACACTGGATCCCCTTTGAATGACACCAGAAACTTAGCCAATTGTTGAATTTTTTCTTTATACTGTGGTATCATTCTTGGTGAGGGCAGGATGCTATTCAGGGTCAGGGTCATACCGGCTTGGGCTATGTGATCAGAGAGCTCTTCCATGTCTCTTTTCATGTAGTCCAGAGAGGTACAGCTCAGGTCATTCACATCAACATGGACAATACAGAGTCATATTTGTACTTGTTCTGTAGTGACCTGAGTGCTTGTGTTATCCTGGCACCCAACAGGCAGCTAACAGTAACCTTCTCCTTATTCAGCCTAGTGAGTGGGACATCAATGTGCCTGACTATCAAGTCACCTATTACTAGTATGTCGGGTATGTTATTTTTCCTTAAGGGCTGTGATTGCATGACACACTGGTTTTGTGAGGTATGTGTTTCATGGGTTGTGTTGGGGGTGGTGGTTGCTTGGATGTTTGCTTTGGAGGTCCCTGTTGGTTTTGCAGATTTGTATTTAGAGCCTCCGAGTATGTTTTCATGTATTTATGTGTGTTTTTTCCAGTGCTGCTTTAATGGGTTTATGTGAGACTGGTGATGTGATGCAAGTATTTCCCTTCTCCTCTTGACTGCCTGATCCACTCTTGGGTTGAGAGAGCTTAGCCTCCAGTTTGGCTGTATAATTGCATCTCTCGCCTGTATTAGTGTTTGGTGGTAGGAGGAGGGGGTTGTCTGTGTACATGAGGCAGTTGTAACATTGCCTCAAAATGCCCAGATTCACCAGTTGGACTGGAGAGTACACCTGAAACTGCACTTTGGACATGCCTGGATAGGTACAGTGAACTGTTTTACTGGATGGCTGGTAAGGTTGAATAGAGAGCTTTGTCCTTCTGTACAGTTTATTAGCGCTTGCTATAAGTTTTGAGTAAGTGTCAGGCTGAGAAATGAGTGGCTTGAGTGCTTAAGTTGAAAGTTTGTCTAGTTCCAAGGGAAAAATTGAAGAGGAGACTTTGTGGAGCCGGGAATAGTTTTACCCTAGCTAACCAGCGCTGTCCGGTGCACAAAACCGGGCATATACGGTATTTATAGCAGGGAAATTAGCCCAAAATGGCCAATAAACTACTAATTTCTGGGCTGAAACCACTCCTCCAGGGACAGACAGGCTACTCAAAGCTCCCCTCTCTCACAGGTGAACAGAGAACTTCCTTCTATCCAAGTAAGGTATGGGCAAACACAGAGATTTGTAACACAGCCCTGAATTCAGCACTAACCTGAAAACTAGACTATACTAGCTTAGAAAGGCTGGAAACAAGCATATCTATACATATATATATATATATATATATATATATATATATATATATATATATATATTTTTTTTTAGAAAATAAAACACTCAAAAAAAACACTTTAAGTGCACAGAAAAGGATACTTATTGTTATATATCGCAGATCAGAGTTGTAGTCAATGCCCCTAGTAATAAAGTAGGAAGAAACACAAATACAGTAAAAGCAGATGAATAAAGTACAATTATATATATATATATATATATATATATATATATATATATATATATATATATATATAAAACAATAGAAAACGAACAAACTGATTTAAATAAGTTACCCAATTAACCAGAAAAAAAGCTCAAAACTGAGCCCTGTTCCAGCAGTCTTCAATTAGATAAGTTCTAACTGCACACCCCTGCTTACTAGGGTGCAGGGGAACCTTCTCCAAAAAAATGGCTTGGATCAGTGCTCAAGTTATACAAACAAAGCTAGATTCAGCAGGCCTGAATCTGGTCTATGCTACAGCAACAAGCCGCACCAATTTCAGTATACATGTATACTAATGCATATATTTACATGTATTTACATGTATACTAATGCATATATCTGTATACATATCTGTATAGTGCTATATATATACGGCCATGTGTACATCTATTTATATGTACATATATATATATATATATATATGTATGTATATATAGATATAGGTATATATATATATAGATATACGTATATGTATATATAGATATACATATATGTATATATAGCTATATATGTATGCACATCCTATGTGTACAGATATGCCTAGTTATGTTGGTATATATGTAGATATCTATAACTATATGTGCATACATATCTATTCTGATATACCTACTACTGTCAATATATATATATATATATATATATATATATATATATATATATATATATATATATATGTAGATATCCATGCATATATGTGCATATGTATCACAATCTGTATATGTGTAGACATATATTGCTCAGTATATGTATATATCTGGGTGTTTATATGTATATATATGTACATATACATATCCATATATATATATGTTGATATGTATATGTGTATATATCTATATAGATATCTGGGTAATTATATATACATATATTTTCACCATATGTCCTGAACATGGAGTGTAGCCCTCCCCAGCCCCTATAATCCCAGCTTCCTAGTGCAAGAGGATATCAGGTGTGTATAGTAGGTATATTTGTAGACTATTGCTACTGTAATAGGGATTGTCTTCACAGACATGGTGTGTGTGGGAGGTCACATCTGCTTTTAACATGTGCGCCATTGGCTACTGACAGGCATCCTAAGGACATCATAGTACATTACCACTGCTAGCACGTAATGCTCCTGTGGACTTCAGCACAGATATTGGCTAATATATGTGGACATTCTGACACACTCTGGACAGTCCAGAGGTGTACCCAGAACCCCTTAGTGCAAGACATGTTGACAAAACCTGACAATGTGGATGTTAACAGCCTTGTAGATGGGTATAACATGTAATGACTGGTATACATTTGCCCCCATAGGTTATGTATTCACACATCCCTGTCTGTCCTGACACATACTAACCACTGGTACAGAGGTGCCATGGACACATACTACCCACTAGATATTGACATACATCTGTTCAGCATCCTACTGCTCTGTATGACATACATCACTGTTAAGGGAGGACCGGCAGCAGTACATCTGGCAAGTATCTGAACATGACATCTCAATGAGTACATACACTAAGCTGATAGGCATGTAACAAAGCACTGTGCAGGCTACAGGCAGACTGGCTCAACACTGGCCTATATTTCCTATGGGGGAATGCACATGTACCTGCATATATAGCAGGCTCTACAGGCATGTCACAGCACATAGTATGATACATTAGTGTGAAAGTGCATAGCCACAATCAATGTGAACACAGCCACAGCCACATATGATAAGCTAGCATTTATTACAGTACATGGACTATTTGTTCAACACCATCCTCATATGTGCCACTCACACACTAACCCTACATATACTGGGTCGCTACACAGTGTGGTCCGATGCCTGTCTATGGTATGGGACATGTGTGTGTATGGCCCTACAGACATGTAAGCCGATAGGGTAACATACAGTGGAGCAGCATGTAACATCAGATAGAATGGAACCAAGAACAATGACATCTACCACAGTCTGTACACAGGCCAAAGTACATATTATCAATACACACACTGTCAACATTCACCTTATGTACACAGACCTCAGTACTGTACACACAACCACAGAATGTCCAGGTGATGTCATCAGATATAACCCCTACTATACATAACATGTGTAGCAGTCTGATATCTCACTGGCTTGTTATCAGTTATGATGTCACTAATTATGATGTACAGCACATATGCACCTCTGACTGCATGACATATGTAAAAAGGTTGGCAGAGTTGTAGCTGGAGGCACATAGACAGGGCCAATATTGACATGTTGCTGTGATAACCTCATACATTTACTGATGTAACAGGGTTTGTTGCAACATATGTCCTATGAGGGATATGAAGTCAGTAACTCTCACAGCTGTCACCATCTACAGACTGCAATCCTCATACTACCTTCTGCAGTCCACAGATAGGTGCTCTGTGGGTAACACATGAAACCAAAGACACCACACACTGCCCAGTCTGCAGATGACCCTACGGATGGGGTTCCCTCGTAAACATAGCACTGACATGGCCGTTATTAAAACATGTAGGACTGCCATATCCACACACACCCTGTTAAACCAACATTACTCCAAATGCAGTATAGCAGCACTTACAATCTGTACTCAGGTCAGGCACATCCACCTCCTATGTGTTGCCCTGTTTCCACAGTGTATGTTGTTAGAGGTAAATCCCAAATCCATCAAAGATGTTGTTTGTCAAACAACAGATCTAGTTCCTGCTCACAGTGAATGTAAAGGCCCAACACCAACATGATGTTCATAGATATTGGAGTGTGTTTCCATGCAGTTGGCAATGGAAATGTTACCACAGCTGTTCACATGCAATCGGCTAGAGGAGGGCTGCAATTCATGCAGAGACCATCAGCTCATCATGAGCATCACTTAAAATACACATGCTGCTGCCTAAGCAAAGCAGGTGTAGGTCTCCACATCCACTAGAGAGGGAATGAGAGAGGCAGACAGAGGCAAAGTAAAGTCAGGGAGGGGTGGGAGAGTAAAGCCTAAGCATGTTTGTGTCACACACCTACCAGCACAGGGTATCAACCCCCTGACAACTATGTAGTGCGATCATATTTCTATGCAGTTATTGGATGTGCCACATAGGTTACATGTTGAGGAGCCCTCAAAACGTACATGTGATGGTGAGTGGCATCTGCAACAGGGATAGGGTAGCTATACGGTAGGTGTAGTACACATGTATATCCACAGGAACAGGTGCCAATATCAACACAGCCACATTCTCACAGGGATGAACACACATTGGCACACTTGGCAGAGCCAGGAATACAACTCATCACTAGTGAGATTGCCACAACATATTACTGTGCATGTATCACATGCACCACAGGGGTCATACAGAGGTTATATGGGCAAAGGGTATGTAGAGGTGTCTAACATTGGACAGCATGCTTCAGTATGCCAATGGGGGTTGCAGTGAGTTTGAATGTGATCATACGCATCATGCAACACACACACACAGACACACACACAAAAACACACATACACAGGGTGCCAGTACTGACATGCATGGGTGCATTGCTTCACAGGTGTGTAGTGGCCGACTGTGCCAGACAGCTATACAAGAATAGGTGATTGGTATGCCTTGGCATCAGCCCACATGACAATGGTCTGCATAGTGGCTCAGGGGTGTAGTTTCTGGAGTGGCCCACACAGGTGGGTATTGTATTCACCATCCAGTCACCATCAGTGTTCTCTGGGTGATACTAGGGTTGCTAACTTTTTTTGCCTGGCCTTGATGTCACATGTAGGGGTATGGATTTGCACCCCAGTCTCTCAGCTATTTCACAATGCTGTGCATTGCTGGCCATGTATGTGTTCCTTAGTCCATGACATGGATGGTGTCTGGGATGTGCACACCTCCCACATGCATGTACAGTGACATG
Source organism: Protopterus annectens (assembly GCF_019279795.1). Taxonomy (NCBI): domain Eukaryota; kingdom Metazoa; phylum Chordata; order Ceratodontiformes; family Protopteridae; genus Protopterus; species Protopterus annectens. Next base: position 1,666,101,594 of record NC_056729.1, read on the forward strand.
TGGAACTGTACATGGGGTGTTGGACCCATGTTGTGTACACAGATTGTTTTCATCAGATGTGCCAGTCCTGGCCTCATGTGGTGGAAACTGGTAATGGACAGCAAGTTTACCCTGCACCTACATTGATAGCATGATACAGACATTCCCTGATGTCAGTGGCATCTGTCCATACAAGGCATGTTTTCAGGCATGGTATGTCCTTTGTGGATCACATTTGATGGCACCACAGGTGTTAAAGGTGTCCTGTGGGGAACATGGGGAAGGTGCATTGTCGGCATGTACATGCCTATTGGATAGATGGGCAGGGTGCCATGCCCTCTGTAGCCGACTACAATTACACCATGGTTGCTATCAGTGGGCAATATGCAGGGTACTACCAACATAGCGGCTGTTGCCTAGGCAAGTGTGTGTGTCTATGACACATGGGTTGATAGTGTTCTCTGAGTGATACTAGGGTTGCTAACTTTGTTTGTCTGGCCTTGATGTCACATGTAGGAGTATGGATTTGCACCCCAGCCTCTTGGCTTTTTCACATCTGTTATCCCTGTATGGTAGACATTGTGATATATCCTAGGACCACCATATAAGAAATATGCAAAATCCACTCCACATTGAGTCCAGTTGATACATATACACACACACACACACACACACACACACACACACACACACACACACACACACACACACACACACACACACACACACACACACACACACACATACAAACACACACACACACACACCTGTCATGTCTGGGATTAGAACTCCTACCTAACTCATATATTACACTGCAGCACTATGCAGTTATGAGATGCACCATGGAGATTACTGGAGTACTCTTTCCCCAAAGGTGTATTTCACAGTGAATGACATCAGCAGGATTGCCAAAGTACGTTGTTTGAATTATATTGAGTGTGACTAGCCTAAAATGCATTGCGCCCTACACAGACCTAGAAACACACACATAAAACATCCACAACTGCCATGTCTGGGAATAGAACCCCTACCAGAGTTCTATATCACACTATAGCATTATGCTGTTATAGGATGCATCATGGGGATTGTTGCGCTGCTCCTTCCCCAAAGGTGTATTTCACAGTGAATGACATCAGCAGGAGTGTCAAAGTAGGGCATCTGAATTGTAGTGAGTGTGACTAGCCTAAAATACATTGCTCTCTACACAGACAGAGACACACACACACACACACACACACACACACACACACACACACACACACACACACACACACACACACACACACACACACACACAGTTGCTATGTCTGGGATTAGAACTCCTACCTAACTAATTTATCACGCAACAGCAGTATGCAGTTATAGTATGTGCCATGGAGGTTACTGGGCTACAACTTTCCCAAAGGTGTATTTCAAGGTGGATGACATCAGCAGCCTTGCCAAAGTAGGGCATTTGAATTGTAGTGAGTGTGACTAGCCTACAAAGCATTGCTTTCTATACAGACAGGGACAGACACACACAGAGACACACACACACTTGCCAAGTCTGGGATTAGAACTCCTACCTAACTATTTTATCACACTACAGCAGTACACAGTTATGGGACATGCTACAGAGATTACTGGGCTACAACTTTCCCAGAGGTGTATTTCTAGGTGGATGACATCAGCAGCCTTACCAAAGTAGGACATTTGAATTGTAGGGAGTGTGACTAGCCTAAAAAGTCTCTACACTGAGACAAACAGACACATGCACACAGTTGCCATTTCTGGGATTGGAACTCCTACCTGACTAGTTTATCACACTACAGCAGTACACAGTTATAGGATGCACCATGAAGATTACTGGCCTACAACTTTCCTAAAGGTGTATTTCACAGTAGGTGACCTCAGCAGGCTTGTCATAGTAGGGCTAAGGGGAGGGCAGTGTGTGTGCATGGGCCATAACCCATTCATCTAGAGATTGACACACCACATGCAGGCACACACAGGGTCATATTCCACAGGTACGTATATATAGCTGCTAGATGACTACTTCCTTGTACAGTCATGTTGCACAGCTAGCACTTGCACCACATAGTCTGTAATGCTGACAGATACCGGTGGCTAATATCTACAGTGAGTGACATCTGAACCTCATGTGGTTATGGCCCTTTGGCTCTGTGCTGGGTGGGACAGGCCTGGATGGCTCCTTGTCACAGTCACCCTCTTCCACACATCTATGTCCGTCTATGTTTGGCTTATTATAGTGTGTTGTCCTTAGATATATGTCTGTATTCCTATCCACTGTGTGTACAAAGCATGAGTGGTGCATACTGAGGAGTGTCTGCACTAACATCTGCGACTGCCAGATATGTCTGGTTCACTTGTGTTTGCAGACATGGCCTTCATTTGTTTAAGTGTGTGAGCATGCCCAGTATGACCTTTCAGTATGTTGTTGACTGACATTGCCTTTATTTCTCTAAGTGTGTGAGCATGCCCAGTACGCCAGTCTGTATTGAATGTGTGGATCGGGTCCAGGTAGTTTGTACTGCAGACCTTTGTGTTGTACACCTACAGGTAGCATACTGTTTCTGCAGGGTATCCATCGATCATTTGGCAATATGGGAACAAACTGTACAGGGGATAGTGTGTACTGTAGATGATTGTGTCTGTGCTGCTTCAGCTGTGTGGTACTGCTGTTAGCAAAGATATTCAGATGTGTACTGTTATACACAGTGATGTTTTCTGCCCTCATGTACTGTCAGGTGGACATTCTTGCTCACAGTGATGTCCTGGTGGATAAGGGTGACTGCGGCTGTGTCCAGTATTGTGGGCAGACACCTATGTATTCATGCTAAGTTATGCCATTCTGGAGGGGGAGCTGCAGACACCTGGTGCTGGGTTTGTGTATCCGGTTCAGCACCCTGGTACAGTACTGGCAGTGGATCCCATACTTGTACACCCATCAACATGGCAGTATGGGCTTATCTTGCTGTGGCAATGCCTCATAGCTGTACAGATTCACACAGGTCAGCCAGGGGCAGGGGCCATGGGTCAGGACATTTACCCTATTGTGGTGTACTGGCAGGTGTGCAGCCACCCATGTATGTGTTGGCAGCCAGGGATAGTGTATGCACACAGCTTGGTATCAGACCCTGCACATTCCATGCTGCCCATGCTCCCACCCTCCTCTGTTATTCTAACCTCTTCCGTACATTATGCATACATTCTCTGATACTTTCCCTAAGGGTATCACCCCATCACAGGTGTGTGTTAGTGTTGGTCCACAGTTCATGCAGTGGGACATGGTGGACATGTTACTGTGGTTTATCCACATGGCCTTGCATATGGCTTATGCGGAGTGTGTTATGTTGTTATTTGGGTGTCTGTGACATAACATTCATTGGCAGTATGTGTGAAACACAGGCCTTCGGCAGATGGCTGCGGGTCATTAGGTGTTGCTGCATGCCTGATGTGGCAGGTTGTTGCATTCTGGAAGTCCTACAGTCCCAGATCACCATACAGTATATTCCCCTGGGGTGACAGGGTAGGTGTGATAGGTGTACATGCCAGTACCTCCTAACAGTCTTGCTCAGGTGGTATGTATGTTGGCAGGGTACTACCTACAGCTAGGGACACACCTGCATGGGACAGCTGCACTGCATGCTGCAATCTTCCGCTATTGCCATATACAGGTGGGGTCTTACTGTTCCCATTCATAGGTTCATAGGTTCATAGGTTGGTACTAGGCTATCGGCCCTAGGGCCTATACAAGCCTAGCCATAACAATTCCCTGGCTATTTCTTCCCAAACTATTTACTTCCCTGGACCCCTGTCTAGCAGGGCGACTGACGTTATACCCGGGGTGAATTTCCTTTCTCCCATCCAAACATCAAGGTTCCTTTTGAAGAGGGACAAAGAGGTGCTCTGCTTGACATGTATGGACAATCTATTGCAGAGTCTGGGGAGTCTCTGGGTCAGGAACCAATCCCTCCAGCATGTTTTGTTCATTGTGATGACAAGGTTTAGATCCCTGGAGCATGTGGCTCTGAGGAATTGGGATTTATTTTAGTGTAGCATGCCCAATAGCTCTGGGTTTGACATGGCCTTGTATGTTAAGCAGAGATCACCTCTGAGTAGACGATATGCGACAGAGTATAGCTGGAGTTTTTTAAGGTGGTCAGCGTAGGGCATCTGCTTTAGGCCTGTGATTCTTTTAGTGAGGTATTTCTGCAGCCTTTCCAGTTGTTGCAGATGTCTTGAGAGGTACATACCAAACTGGGCATTGTATTCTATAATGGGTCTAATGAGGGATGAGTACAGTGGGACAATGACCTCCTTTCTTCTGGATGAAAAGACCTTAGTGATGAGGTGTGCCACATAGAAGGATTTCCTGACTGTTGTGGTGATGTGGTTATCAAAGGTGAGACCACTGTCCACCTGTGTCCCTAAGTCTCTTATCACACTTTCGGTGTTTAGTGTACTGCCACCTATGTGGTAATTCATGGGTACATGTTTTTTCCAAAAGGGGATAACTATACATTTCTTGGCAATGAGCTTGAGCCCATGGCTCTGGCACTAAGCATCTGTTTCTGTAAGGCTCTTTTATAAAGTATCCACATTATTTGGGGATTTAATAATGGCTCCCAGTTTTCAGTCATCTGTGAACTTTGTTAGCCAGAGTCCCTTAATGTTGGTCTGTACTTCAGAGAAGTAGATGCCAAACAAGAGTGGTCCCGGGACTGAACCCTGAGGTACTCCACTTGTCACTTGTCTGGAGATGGATTTTGAGTCGGCTACTTTTACAGTGTGGGTTCTGTCAGTAAGCCAGTTGGCAACCCATTGAGTGATGTAGGGATTTATGCCCAGCTTAGTAAGTCTATCTATGATTCCAAAGTAGGGGATGGTGTCAAAGGCCTTGGTGAGAACCAGATAGGCTGTGTGGACTGCCTTACCCTCATCCACAGCTCTGCAGACTGATTCGAAGAAGTCAATCAGGTTCAGGAGACAAGATCGGCCCTTCATGAACCCAAACTGGGTGGGGTCCAGTGTTTGAAGGTTGCCAATGCCTTTGTTTATAAGTTCCATGATAATAAGTTCCATGGCCTTGCAGATCAGGCTCGACAGACTGATGGGACGGTAGTTCCCGGGATCCAAGGTGGATCCCCCCTTGTGGAGTGGGATAACTGTAGCTGTGCGCCACTCAGTTGGCACAAAGCCTGAGGTGAGGCTATGATTAAACATGACACTTAGGTGAGGTGCCAGTTCATTTTGTAGTTCATGTAATACACAGCCCGGGATGTCATCTGGTCCCATGGATGCTGTATTCTTAGCTTTGGAGAATGTGTTTTTTACCTCTGTGGCCATTACTACCAGAATTTGGCAATCTTCCAGTATTGAGATGGGTCATTTAGGTAGGTGAGAGGGGGGTGAAGTTGGCACTGAATTGATCTGCCAGGATATTGGCAATATCCTTGGGATCAGTATGTTTAATGTCATTCTGTTGTAGCTCAGAGCAGATCTGAGCATTGCCATTTAGATTCTTGACATAGTTATAGAATGCCTTGTGGTTGTCTTTGGAATCTTTGGCAATTTTATTTTCATAACAAGCTTTGGAGGATTTTATGAGGGATCTCATCTTCTTACTGAGGCTGGTAAGGGAGTTGTTTGCATCCTGGGATTTTTCTCTTTTCTGCAACAGTTTCTTCCTTTTGTTGTAAAGTTTGTTTATGGCAGGGGACCACCGGATTGGCTTCCTTTGTTTGGAGGAGAGCATCTTGGTTCTATTTCGGATGGCATGATTCATGCATGAGTGGATGTGCTCGTACAGTGCCTTATTGTAGGATTTAGCAGTCAAACTTTCAGTTCCTGTCTGCATGGGTGTCATGAAGTTTGTCACTTCTGACTTGAGTAGCATGAAGTTGGCTTTGGAAAAGTTTTTTATGGAGGTTTTCTTACTGGGGGCTGGGGGTGGGATGTGGATGTTAAGAGTGATTAGCTTATGGTCAGACCTGACCAATGAGGGGGTGACCATAGGTGTGGAGCATCGATTTCCCATGTTGGTAATGACCAGGTCTAGGATATTGGAGCCCCTGATGGGACTAAGGATTAGTTGATCCAAGGCATTAGAATTTATGAATTCCAAGAACCGTTCTGGGAAAGGTGTTGGTACACGAGTAGTTTTCCCAGTTAATGGCAGGGTAGTTGAAAACACCTAGTATTAGGGTGTTTGGTTGTATCTTAATATTTTCCAGTATGTTTAGAAAAGTGTAATGAGAATCTTGGGGCATTGTGGGGGATCTGTTGCAAGCTACAATTTGGATTGCAGTCTTACCTAGTGTTAGTTGCACCTGGAGAATTTCAGATGCATTGTGTTGGGCAAATAGCCTGGTGGTGTGAATATCCTTGGTGAATATGGACACTCCTCCACCTTTAGTGTTTCAGTCCTGGTTTGGTGGCCAAAAAGTGTGGTAAGAGTTGTAGCCTGGTTATGCAGGGGTGCTCTCTGGAGCCTTGAACTAGGTCTCAGTTACTGCACAGATATCAATGCTCTCCATTTTTAGGAGTGCCTCAAGAGAGTGCATTTTGAAGTTTAGACTTCTAGCACTGAGTAGCATTACCTTCAGAATTTGCATGCTTGTACCTGTTACAGTGGTGGTTTTGTCCTTTGAACTTTGCCTAAAAAAAGGCACTATAGGGGTGGTAAGAGCCTTAGCCAGTAACCTGAATCCCAGGGGCGGCAGGTGCAGACCATCTCTGGCAAAGCATCGTGGTTTGTCGATCATGTCCTCCCAGGCAGACAAATAATGGATCCCCTTTGAATGACACCAGAAGCTTAGCCAATTGTTGAAGTCAGTCATTTTGTCCTTATATTGTGGTATTATTCTGGGTGAAGGCAGGATGCTACCAAGAGCTAGGGTCATACCTGCCTGGGCCACATGATCCGAGAGCTCTTCCATGTCTCTTTTCATGTAGTTCAGGGAGGTACGCTCAAGTCATTCTCTCCAACATGGACAATGACAGAGTCATATTTGTACTTGTTGTGGAGTGACTTGAGTGCATGCGTTATATGGTAGATCCTGCCACCTGACAGGCAGCTGACTGTAAGTTTCTACTTGTTCAGCCTGATGAGTGGGATGTCAGTGTGCCTGACTATAGAGTCACCTATGACTAAAGTGTTAGGTACGTTGTCTTGCTTAGGGGCTGTTGCTGGGTGGCACACTGGTGTTGTGAGCTATGTGACACTTTGGTTGTGATTGGAGATTGTTTGCATTTCAGCTTTGGTCCTTGTTGCTTGGACAGGTTACAGTTAAGGGCTTCCGCATATGTGGATTTAATGTTGCTATGTGTGGGTGCTGGTGGTGTGGGTTTAGAAGGGCTATGTGTTGCTTGAGGTGTAGTGTGGGTGTTAAACTTCTCCCCTTGACTGTCTAGCACAATCTTAGGTGGAGAGAGCTTTCTAGTTTGGCTATGTAAGTGCATCTCTCACAGGTTGTAGTGTTGCGTGGTAGGAGGAGAGGGTTGTCTGTGTACATGAGGCAATCGCTGCATGTTCTCCACAGCAGGGATATGACCAGAGAGGTGCCTGTGGGTGGTGTTTGCATGAGCTGGGTGCATCTGTGCTATGGACACTACTTGCATCTGACACACAGATATGCATTGAGCATTCCAGTTATGCTTGCACGTGTAGGTACATCAGCTGTTTCCTAATACATCAGTCCTATCTCTTTTGTGATCTGTGAGTGTTTGAGCAGACAACATCAGTATCCCCTACTACAGGACCAGATAATTTGATGCATACCTGTATGTACTTTTCCAAGGGTGTGTCCATTTCAGGGTGGCACAATATATACTGTATGTCTGGGGCACTTTTCCCTGTGTACTGCTTGTATATCTAGACCAACAGCCATGTCATGTCAGTCTTTCAGATGGTGATATATATTACCACCATACATTTGCAATGGCTTACTGCTAGCTTGTGTTACACTAATAGGTATTGTGTTTGGCACTGCAGTTGTGAGGACATGTCCCTGTCATCAGCAGTAGTGGGCAATGGCCACCAGGCTTATCTCAACATGCATACATACCGACCACTCTCACACGATATGGGGCACACACCAACCTAACACACACATGCCTGCATATTGTGCAGATGCTACAACCTATCCTGCTACCTTGGCCACTTCTGTGCTCCACTGGTATTATATCTACATATACATGTTACTACATTTCTACATAGAGTTGTGGGAAGGCACACATGACTATTACAACATGTGTACATCACACTGGGGGGGGCACACCAGACCATTAACTACATACTTAAGTAGGGTTGGGGAGAGCACACCTGACTGTTTCTGCATTCCTACACAGGACTGGGGGGGCACACCTGACTATTTCTACATATCTACACAGGATTGGGGGGGGGGCACACCTGACTATTTCCACATTTCGACACAGGATTGGGGGGGGCACACCTGACTGTAACTACATTTCTACGTAGGATGGGGGGCACACCTGACTTTCTATATTCCTACACAGGATTGAAGGGGAGCATCTGACTGTTATTACATTACTATGTAGGATGGGGCGGCACACCTGACACTTGTACACATTTGCTATGACTGTACTGGTGTGTCTGGCACTCCATTTCATTCTATATTCTAACCTATCATGCTGACTAGAGGCATATCAGTGTACTACAGATCTTAGCTTTGATTGACCTACATATTAGTTTCTGACTTCATACCCTTCAGAACTAATGTCCCATTGACTGACCTGCTGTAGTCTGTAAGTGTAGGCCTGGGAGGGGGGGTTAACCATGGGCATCATTCAGAGGCCATAGCATAGCCTTTGTTTGTGTTTGTCTACACCTGTCCTGCTGGCTGTGACTGTTGTTGGGTATGTGAACCCCCTGACCGGCATGTGTGATTCACTTACCTTGTAGGTGTCCCACTATTGGGGGTGGTGCTGCAGGGCTGCCTATGTCGGATGCACATAGTACACTCCCTACACATGGTTGAGTACAGGTAGTGTCATGTTTGGCATCCCTTTTACTGTATGTGAGAGTCAGAGACAGGTGTTATTCCCTGGGTCCCTCCTGTGTCAGTGTATGTACTATGTGTTGCCTCTTTGCCAAGGCCAGGGCATACTGGGCACGCCTCCTTCGGCCTACTGGGGCAGGCTCAGTTTGTTCCTCCTCTGAGTCACTCTGTGCCTGTGCAGGCCTTGGCAATGGTGGGGGGCTGTGTGGCCCTGCCCCGTGCTGTTCCTGCTGCAGCTGTTTCCGCAGGATCATATTGTGTAGCATGGCATATACAATGACAATTTGGGTACATGTAGCTGGTGAGTACTGCAAGGCTCCACCGGAGGTGTCCAGGCACTGGAACCATGACTTGAGCATCCCAAACACATGGTCTACTATAATTCTGGTCTGTGCATGTGCCTCATTATGGAGTTCTTGTTCAGGTGTGTGTGTATTTCTGATGGGTGTCATCAGCCACGGCTCAAGTGCGTATCCAGCATCCCCCACTAGGTGACCATGAGGGATGTCCCCATTGGCAAATCTCTGGTACAGCTGCGTCAGATGCCAGATGTGGGAATCATGATAGCTTCCAGGGCAGCCAGCACACACATTCATTATTATGCCCTGGGCATCGCACATGACCTGGCAGTTGATGAAGGGGAAGCCCTTGCGGTTGATGTAGACCCTAACCCGCTCACCAGGTGGTGTTTTGATGCATATGTGCGTGCAGTCTATAGCACCCACTACCTCAGGGTATTCTGCTATTTGGTGGAACAGTTGCATATTGCTGGCCAACGCCTCATGGGTGTTGGGGAAATATACACACTCACCGACATGTGCTGACATGGCATCCAGGAACTGGTGGAGTACCCTGGATACTGATGCCTGTGAGATCCCCATGATATCACCAGTTGGCCTTTGGAAGGTACCTGTAGCTAGTATTCTTAGGCCTACACATACCTTAGTATCCACTGGGATGGGTTCCCCTCTGTTAGTTCTGTGTGTGAGGCGTGGCCGGCACAGCTCAACAATTTGCTGTAGGAGGTCCCTGTCCACCCTATAGCGCTCCACTATCTCCAGCTCATGTAGCTGCTGGTAGGTTACCCTGGGTCTGTACACTCTTCTCCATCTCCTCACTGTGGGTTGGTCGACAGCATTCACATCCTCACCACCCTCAGCCTCTTCCACAAGTTGTTGTATGATAGCTATTGCAGCCCCTATCATTTTGTTGTTTTGTTTGTTAAAAGTTTCCCGCTTGTATACACCAGTGGTGTAGAGTGTGGGAAAAACCAGAGGGGAAGGTGTTTGCACAGTTTATAGTAGTGTTCTGGGTTGGGCTGGTCTGCTGCCTGTGTAATTGGCTGATTCTGATACATTTCACCTGCCAGCTATGCTAGTTCTCCTAGATTACCTTCCTACTGCTGTTTTCCCTTCCCATTGCCTTCCTGTTTAAGCCCGGGGAAACGCCACGCAAACAGAGTGCTCAAATGTGCACAGAGCTGCTATTTCCTGTTTTAACTTTTTTTTTCCTTTAAAACCCTGACAATGGTGCACACACCCACTTAGGCAATGTAAAGAGTGCTAGGCAGACTCAGGCACACCCCTTTGCTTAGCTGTGCTTAGCTAAAAGCAAACCTGAGCCACAGGGCTCCAATCCGCTTACAGTATGCCTGATACCCCCCCCCCCCACCCAAGAGTCAGCTTACTCCTAGACTTGCACCAAGCTAGTCCTGCTGTTGCACTGTTTGGACCTGAATAGCATGCTGGGGAAAACTGGGATTCACTATCATTCCCCTCATTTGCATAGGATTGCCTGCTAATGCATAGTTCCATGTCTCACACTGACCCTCCCCCCTTAGCAACCACTACTCACTGGCCATGTTGTCTTCTGCCTGCCATTGACTTTAATGGCAGAAAAGTGATTTTAGTTAGAATGCTTATTTTGTTTATTTTCTTATTTCCCCCGATCCTGTTTGCGCGCCGCTGCCCTATGCTTAAACAGCCGAGATCGGCTAAAAAAATAAAAGTTGATTTTTTTATTTTTTTAAGCTGTTTGCAATGCCACTGGCCTTATACTTGGCCATCGGCATGCTTCCTGACTGATATGCAGCCTTTATTTGGAGCTGTCACGGCTTTTGGATTTTGCAGAAATGTACTTGGTTACTAACCGAGTACATTTCTGCAGATTACACTAGTCCTGCACGGCCAGTTTCCAGCTTCCTGGATCACAAATTCACCTAATTTGCATGGATTTCTCCTGCAAATGGGGTGATTTGCATACAGGGGCTTAGTCCGTGGAGGACTAGTGCAGGAGCCCTCGTGCACGCCCCTGCAGGCTATTCCTGGATCGCACGGCAGACATATTGCCTGCTAGAACTCCTGCACTAATCCTGAATGGCGTGCAAGGCTTGCAGAATCCAGGGGAAAGAGAAAAGAGAAAGAAAAAAAATCAGAAAGGAGAGGACATCGGACAGATAAGGTCCAAGTATTCACACCTTCTGTAAGAATTGAAGTAGGCAGACAAGCAGGGAATGAGAAAGGCTAGTAGTATTGTTGGACAGTAGCATGAAAATGAAGAAATATATAACTACTAAACAAAAATATGGGTAGAAACTAAACATGCATTTTTGTTTTCCCTCATTCTGCTGGTGTAACACTTCAACTTCATCCCACATGCAATGACACTGACACAAGCAGGTGAGAGGTTGACATAGTGGTTAAGGTATTCACCTGATAAGCACAGGGTGCAGGGTTTGATTCTCATATGGGGTAATTGGCTGTGCTTAGAATAACCTACAAGGACAGTTACCTGGTACTAATTTATGGGTTGTGAGAGTGGCCTAATGGTTAAGGTGTTTGCCTTACAAACACAAAATGCAGTGTTTGAGTCTCACATGGGGGATCGTAGGTTTGTCCCAGGGATTACCCCCGTGTCACTATTAGACAGAGGCACAATAAACTAAACCTTAAAAAGGGCACAGTATACTCAAATCAAGGGGTGGCATAAGCCATACAGAATCGGGCTAGGCTTATAATTGCCCCAGGGCAGATACCCTAGTATGAACCTATGAACAAGGGATAATTGGCTAGGCTTAAAATAGCTTGCAAGGGCAGTTAGCTTAGTACTAACCTATGAAGCAGGACTGTGCTGAAGTCTATGGCTAGTTTGCTTTATGCAGCTGTCTTCCTGTTGCAATTTGTTTACATGTGAGAGCTTCATAAAGGAATTGGTTTCATCCACAGTTCAGGGCTACTGAAACCCTGATGCAGTTTTGAAGACTCTAATTAAATACTGAACAGTCTTTGTGTCAGTACCACACTCACTCAGTACATTAACAGAAATTTTAAAAGGTTTCAGAGCACAAACTGAGCCCTGTGATACCCCATCTGGTGTTTAACTTCTGCCTGTTTGGCAACCTGGCATCTAGAGTTAACCAGTAAAGGGTGGGAATATCATCAATGAGAGAGTAGCTAATGACATAAAATGTCTCTGATTTTTTTTAATTTTTAAGTAATGTTTATTTTTATTGGGAACATTTTATTTGTCTATTAACTGATGATACAGTCAGTATTGTGCCTTAAGTAAAGCTGTTTTATTTTTCCCAGTTAAGATGTTTACACTCTAATGTTTTAAGACAATATAATAGACTGCAGAAGAATGGATTAGCAGGGGTACATATTGCTTTTACTCCTTCCAAAGAGGAAGGTGCGTTTTCCTCACCCATGTTTTAGGCTTCTTGACCTTGAGGTATATCACAATAAAATCCTCAGAGAATGAAGACTGCTATATTTTGAAACCGTGCAACATATAAGGTGTTACCTTTGTCTTTTCAGTTACCACTCCAGGAACCTTCCTTAGTCTGTTTGCATACATTTATTTACTTGTTAACTATATGGGCATTGTAGATGGAGTGTAAAGTGTGTGTGCTACATCTTTAAGAAGCATGCAAGGCTGTACATGCATATATAAATTCCAGACATGTGCAATTCCTAGTGCCATTTTGTAAGAGTAGCCAGAGTGAGAGCATGCATGATCGCAGTTGTTAGTTTGTACATAAGTTACTTAAGTTAAAGTCAGTAAACTCCTATAGTGATGTGTTTGTATAGAATAAAGCTGCCTGAACAGAACCCATGAAGACTCTTTTATCGTGTCCTAGAGACGAAAGCGACAGGCATTGTAGGTACAAATGCACTTGTATAAAGGTTTTCCAAGAGAATATTCTAGTTAAGTAACATGCTCTGAAAAATCTCAAAGAAAGCGCAAGGGCTCCACAAAACAACAGTAAACACAAAAGAAACATAGTTCTTTAAATTTCTAGTCTCCCACAGGACACAAGTGCTCTTTCAGCAATTGCATTTTGCTTGCTGTTCCAGCCCACATCTGATGAAGTTAAGAAACGAAAACATATGGTTTGAGCGTTAGTGTGTTTTGGTGGATTTAATGAAAGTTATTTTTTAAGCATTTTCATTTCCACGCTGTGTGACTACGCTGAGAATTAAGTAACTGAACAGTTTCTGCCGACTGGGAGCTTTATTGTACGTCTCTGGGCTTCGTTTTTCTTTTGTGTTAACATGCTCTGAACCCCACAGTTCTCAATGTGACAAGGAAGGACTTACATTTAGGATTATGGAGTGAAATGTGTCTGTTAAGTACCAAGACAAACATCAGACTATAAATTTAGGACTTGTAGATTCATAGGTTTAAAGGTACCTATTAGGTTATTGATCTGTGAGGATCTTAAGAAGCCTAGTCTTACATTCCTATGGTAGTTTTTATCCCTTATATTTTGTGTGCAAATAGCACAGAGGTGGGCAGAATAAGGAAATGTTGGGACATTTTCTTGTTACTCCAATCCACGAGGGACATGAATGCTAAACCAGGGATGAATTTGCAGTTTCCCATGCATTCATCCAAATTGCATTTTAATAGAGCAAGAGAAGTACTTTGCTTTATGTCGAGTGGAAGACAGTTCCATAGAAGAGGTATTTTCTCTGACACATAATTATTCCTCCAACATGTTCTATTTATGTTGGAGAAGAGACTGAAATCCCTTGAGTGGGTGTCCATGCTACCACTGAAATTGTGAATGTATAATAAGTCTGACAGGATAGGGTCTGTTGAGGCCGTATATAAATGGCAGGGGTAGCTTCTTAGCAGCCTGTATGATGCTGAATAGATGGTCTGCAGAGTTTTTATGATTTAGGCTCTTGTTTTTTAGTAAGAAACCATTGTGGTCCCTCCACTTAGGACAAGTGTTTGGAAAGGTATACACCAAAGTGGCATTATATTCAACGATCGGCCAGATGAGAGCTAAGTACAGTAGAATGATTCCATCCCTGGACCTGGTTGCCATACCTTTACATATAAGTCCTGCGATGAAAAGGATTTTCCTTACAACAGTGCATACGTAGTGATTAAAGGACAGCTCATCATCAATATAGGTTCTCAAATCTCTGACAGTGGGATCAGTTTTCAACAGTGTATTGTCAATGTGATAGTTACAGGGTAAGTAAGTCATGTTTATGAAAAGATACAATTTTACACTTCTTGGCATGTTGTTTTAGTCCATAATTTTGACACCAGCTATTGATTTTGTAAAGGCCCTCTTGGAGGATTTATGTGCTCTCTATGGACAGCAGCTGTTGTCTAAACTAAGTCAACTAGGCAGATAAAATAACTCTACAACTGGATCCTTGACTTTCTGACCGACAGGCCCCAAACCATTTGAGTTGGCAAGAACCACTCAAAATGCATCACTTTGAACATAGGGATCCCACAAGGTTGCATACTAACTCCATTTCCCTTGACAATACTGACCCACGACTGCTCTGCAAAACATCAGACAAATCACATCATCAAGTTTGCTGACGATACCACCGTGATCGGCCTCATCAGTAATGAGGATGAGGGGGTATACAGAGAGGAAGTGAACCAGCTCACCAGATGGTGCACTGACAACAACCTAGCACTAAATGTTGACAAAACAAAAGAAATCATTACTGACTTCAGGAGGAAGCAAGGGTCCCATGCACCCATCACCATCAATGGTATGGCAGTGGAAAGATCCAACTCCTGTTTTCAGGGAAATGCCACAGAAGAATCAGGTGTAGATCATCAGGATTCAGGAATAGTTTCTTTCCACTAGTGATCAGACTGTTAAACAACTAACCTTAACAATGTCAACACTCTCACAGTGTGTGAGAACATCATAAGTGCAATATGATTGTCTTTACTGTCATACAATTAAATTATTATATTTATCTACATTCAGTGATGATGCTGCGGTAGCATTGTCGCCTCACAGTAAGACGTTGTCCTGTTTGATTCTCAGCTAAAGCGTCTTGTGTGTGGAGACATGCGTGAGTGGGCGTACCTTCATTAAAGTTTGTGCGTCAGGGCTGGCAACTTGGTACATAAAAATCTACTGCCAGTCATTAGCGGACCAGAGTTCCGCTGTGGCAACCCCTAACCGGGAAAAGCCGAAAGATACAAATCTACATTATGAAATCTGAACTAAATTATTACTTACATACATACAGGGACTGTGAATTATGCTATGCTGCTATCCTTTTTCAAAAATGGTGGTGGGTAATTTAGGGGTGTATTTATATCTGTACTGTCTAGTATTTCTTCCATTATATGCTTCCTTCACCCTCTTGTGAAAACTGTTTTTCAATGAGCATGAGCCTGAAGTAACGAAATTTCATCCAATGATACATTGCATTTGTTGATCTGAATGACAATAAAGTTTACTTTGACTTTGAGTTTATAACAGCACCAAGTTTACAATCACCTGCAAACTTGGTTAGTCATAAACTTTAACATTTGCTTGGACCTCTGAGACTTCAATGTCAAAGAAGAGTGGACCAAGCACCAAACCAATGGATATACTGCTAGTGACATGAGTCTGGGAGGAGGTAGAGGTGTTAATCCTAATTTTCTGTGTTCTAGTTCTGAGCTGGTTTACTTACTATCCAATAAGTCACATAGGGATTTACATTTACCTGTGAGAGTTTATCTAGAATACCCAAGTGTGAGATGGTGTTCAGTGCCTTGGCAAGGTCTTAGTGTGCAGTGTTCTGAGTTGCCCTCATGCATTGCTTCTATGATCAAAAAAATCAACCAGGTTAAGTAGGCAAGATCTGCCTTTCAAGAATCCAAACTAGCTTGGCTCAAGTGTTTGTAGGTTATCTATGTCCTTATTTATTAATTCCATAATGCTCCCATATCTCTGATGGACAGAGGTCAAAAGTAAGTAAATTATTCCCCAACTAACATCCCTCCCACTTGACACTTAGCTACCTTTTTACTAATATATCCCTCCATATAAGTGTACAAGGAACTCAGAGGAAAAACTGGGTTGTGTTGCATGGCTAGGCTTGTGAAGAACCTGGTGGGCATTAGCCAAGTTTAAACATATGATCCTATCTGTTCCATAGACTTACAGATGAAGCTGGTCAGGTTTATGGGTCTATAATTACCTGAGTCCATTCGCACCAGCCTTTCTGCATGGGGATGACCATGGCTGTCTCCTATTTATCTAGCATGCAGTGTCTTTGGAGGCTGATACTGAATAACCTGTGTAGATTCATAGGTTCATAGGTAGGGACTAGGCTATTGGCCCTAGGGCCTATATAAGCCTAGCCAAAAAGGTACCCTGGCTTTCACCACCCAAGAAAATTATTTTCCTGTGCCCCTGTCGAGCAGAGCCACATAAGTGATCCCCGGGGGGAATTTCCTATCTACCATCCAATCATCAAGATTTTTCTTGAAGAGTGCTAATGAGGAGCTTTGTTTGATATAGATAGGTAGTTTGTTCCAGAGTATGGGAAGTCTCTGGGACAGGAATCTATCCCTCCAGCATGTTCTGTTTATTGTGTTGATAATGTTTAGGTCCCTAGAGCATGTAGCTAGGAGGGATTGGGATTAAGTGGAGCATGTCCAGCAGCTCTGGGATGGACATAGCTTTGTATGTTAGGCAGAGATCACCGCTGAGTAGGTGATACGCGACGGAGTAAAGCTGGAGTTTTTTGCAATGGTCTGCATAGGGCATCTGTTTGAGACTGGTAATCCTCTTTGTGAGGTATTTCTGCGGCCTTTCTGGTTGTTGTAGATATCTTCTGAGGTACAAACCAAAAGGGGCGTTATACTCTATAATGGGTCTAATGAGTGACGAGTAGTGGGGAACAATGACCTCTTTTTTCCTGGATGAGAAACCTTTTGTGATGAGGTGTGCCACGTAGAAGGATTTCCTGACTACAGTGGTGATGTGATTATCAGAAGAGAGACTACTGTCCACCTGTGTCCCAAGGTCTCTTATCACACTTTCAGTGTTAAGTAGACTACCAGCTATGTGATAGTTCATGGGTACAGAACTTTTACCAAAAGGGATTCCAATGCACTTTTTGGCATTGAGCTTGAGGCCATGGCTTTGACACCAGGCATCTGTCTCAGTGAGACCCGTTTGTAGAATGTCCACATCGTTAGGAGTTTCGATTATGCTCCTAGTATGCATTCATCTGTGAACTTTGTCAGCCAAAGACCTTCTGTGTTAGCCTGTACTTCTAAGAAGTAGATACCAAACAGGAGAGGACCCAGGACTGAACCCTGTGGTACTCCACTTGTCACTGGTCTGAAGTTGGATTTGGAGTCTGCTACTTTCACAGTGTGGGTTTTGTCAGTGAGCCAGCTGGCAACCTATCTTGTGACATAGGGATTTATACCTAGTTTAGTGAGTTTATCTATAATTCCAGAGTGGAGGATGGTGTTGAAAGCCTTGGTGAGATCTAGATAGGCTGTATGAACCACCTTACCCTCGTATACGGCTTTGGTGACCGATTCAAATAAGTCTATCAGGTTTAGGAGACATGATCTGCCTTTTACAGACCAAAACTGGGTAGGGCCAGAGTTTGGAGGTTACCAATGTCATTGTTTATAAGTTCCATGATGATATGTTCCATAGCCTTGCAGACCAGGCTTTTCAGGCTAATGGCGCATCAATTCCCGGGGTCTGTGGAGTGGGATAACCGTTACTATGTGCCATTCAGTGGGTACAAAGCCTGAGGTGAGGCTATGATTGAACATGGTACTTAGGTGGGGTGCCAGTTTGTTCTGCATTTCATGTAGAAAGCAGCCTGGGATGTTGTCAGGTCCCATGGATGCTGTGTTCTTGCTTTAGAGAGTGTGTTTTTTACCTGAGTAGGTGTGATTACAGGAATTTTGCATTCTTCTGGTATAGAGATGGGCCTTTTAGGGGGTGAGAGGGGGTAAAGTTAGCACTGAACCTATCTGCCAGGATGTTGGCAATATCAGTTGGTTCTGTATATTTAGTGCTATTGTGCTGTAACTCAGAGTAGATCTGAGTGTTGCCATTGAGATTCTTGACATAGCTGTAGAATGCTTTGTGGTTGTCTTTAAAATCAGTGGTGATTTTGTTTTCATAACTAGCTTGGGAGTATTTTATATGGGATCTCAGCTTCTTACTGAGGCTGACCAGGGAGTTCTTCCAGTCATGGGATTTTACTCTTTTTTGCAACAGTTTCTTTCTTCTGTTGCAGAGTTTGTTTATGGCAGGGGGACCACCAAGTTGGCTTCCTTTTTTTGGAGGACAGCATCTTGGTTCTGTTAGGGATAGCACGATCCATGCACTTGTGTAAGTGCTTATAAAGTGCATTTGTGTAGGATTCAGCAGTCGTACCTCTATTGTCCATCTGCATGGGTGTCGTGCAGTTTGCCACTTCTGTCTTAAGAAGTGTGAAGTTAGCTTTGGAGAAATTTTTTACAGTGGTTTCCCTGATGTGGGGTGGGGGCGGGATGTGGATATCTAGGGTGATTAGCTTGTGGTCGGATCTGACCAATGAGGAATTGACCTCTAGTGTGGAACACCGGTTGCCCATGTTGGTAATGACCAGGTCTAGGATATTGCTGCCCCTGGTGGGGGTGTGGACAAGTTGATCCAAGGCATTGGAATTTATGAATTCCAGAAAACGTTGAGCAAAAGAGTTGGTACATGAGTAGTGTGATGCCTGTGCCCTGGCTCAGCAATCAAGGAGCCTCAATCCTCACCACTAACACCAGAGAGGGCATCTCATATATGAGGAAAGGATAACAAATAGACACAGTAAAGTGCAATTTCCCTTAAGAGCACACAGAGATCACAGTCAGTCCAAGGCTGTTCACCCCCTTGCTCTCCAGGTCCCCAGTAAGACTCCCCACTGGCACAGCTATAGGATCCAAATCTCAGCCTAGTGGGCAAGCTAAAACCTCTAGCACCCTTTCTGTCCAACCAGTACTTTGTGTCCCTGCCCAAGTAGCTGACACACACATACACACATGCACTTTGAGATGAGTGTTTATACAACCACATAGACACTCCTGGGGAAGGCTGGCACAGGTTCTCCAGCTGTGCCCCTTTCTCCTAGACTATACAGTAGTGCCAGCTGCCACCACACACTAATATTTATCAAAGGCTCTTAAACGGGTGTCCAATTATTACTGTGCAATATTATTATCTAATTGGTAGTATGACTAAACCATCTCAAGGCTTATTAGAGTGACTTGGTACAGGATTCTTATATACATGCAATGTACTCTTAGTGCTTAACTTATGTCTACACAAAACAGCCACAGTTAAAAGGGTTTAAAATATTTAATAATAAATATTAAAACACAAGACAATACTTCTTACTACACAATGCTAGTCAAGAGTTCGGCGATCACAGAGAAATACTTAAAATAATTCAGTAGTACAGTTATGACATCACAGAAAAACACTTAGTCTAATCTTTCTATTTCCTAGTTATTTCTAAAAGAAAACACAAGTCTAAGATAACTTACATATATGAGCAAGACAGTGCTGTGAGTTGGATGATCTAGACAAAAATGCGTAATGCCTTCTGATTCTCTCTATTTAAATTGCTATTGCAGTCCTGATTCCCATTACATCATTTTTTTACACTTTCCTGGTGTTCCCAGGCTGACAGAAACTGTATTTACATTCTTTTACACCTAAGCAGAAACCAGAGCAATAAAGGACATTCCATATGTAAATTCTGGTCATTAACTTAGCCTTAAAACAATAGGCAGGAAGCCTTCATCTAGCCCGGCCGGAGCCGAATTGTAAACATCAAAGACAGTCATGAAATAATTTCAATTTCAAAGGACAGAAAATAAAAGCTTGAGTTAGCTTTCTTTACAGCAGAATGCAATGTTGCTACATTGTTTTGAGTTCAACATTTCACAGCATATTCTTTCATTTAAGAAAACAAGCCTGTAATTCAACATTCATATTTACAAATTACAGAATTATGTATAAAATCTTATCTGGCTAGACTGTCAGCCTTCACATTTCTATACCAGTCTTCACATCCCCCCCCCCCCCGGAGAACTCAAGCTAGTTTTTCAAGTGACCCTTGAGAAACGCTGCTTGAGAGAGTTAGGGCTATCTGAATATACTTTACCCCATTCCCTGTCTTGGGAGCCCATCTGCATTGGCATTGCTACTCCCACTGCGGAGCTGCACTGACACATCATATGCTTGCAACCCTAGATTCCATCTTAGCAACTTGGAATTTTGCTGGCTGGCTCTGTTTAACCATGTTAGGGGGTTGTGATCTGTCATAACAGTGAATTTTCTTCCATACAGATAAGGCTGAAGTTTCTGCAATGCCCACACTATGGTTAGACATTCCTTTTCTACAGCTGCATAGCATTCCTCCCTGGGTTGGAGCCTATGACTGAGATAAACCACTGGGTGCTCTTCCCCCTCTGAAGAAATCTGGCTAAGTACAGCCCCCACCCCATGGTTTAAAGCATCCACCTGCACAACAAATTATTTGCTGTAATCTGGACTTACTGACACATGGGGTCCTCCCAAAGCTTATTTAAGCTTCTGGAATGCCTGCTCATATGCTGGGGTCCACATTACCTTATCTGGCCTGTTCTTCCTTGGCAGGTCTGTGAGGGGAGCAGCTATGGTACTATAACTGGGGACGAACTTTCTGTAGTACCTTGCTGTCCCTAAAAATGCACTCACCTGCTTTTTAGTAACAGGTGCAGGCAATGCCTGAATGGCTTCCACTTTGGCAGGTTCTGGCCTTATTTTACCACTCCCCACTCTATGTCCTATGTGGAAGACCTCTGCCATACCCACCTGACATTTGCTTGGCTTAATGGTCAACCCTGCCCTCTGTAGTCTGCCCAGCACCTCCCTGACATGCTGAAGGTGATCTGGCCAGGAATGGCTGTAGATGGCAATATCATCTAGGTAAGCAAAGGAAAACCCTCCTGATCCTGTTAGGATATTATCTACCTGCCTCTGGAAAGTCACTGGGGCATTCTTCATCCCAAAGGGCATCTTTGTGAACTCATACAAGCCAAAATGAGTCACAAAGGCTGACTTCTCTCTAGCACTGGGAGTCAAGGGCGCCTGCCAGTAACCCTTGGTAAGATCAATGGTTGTAAGATACTTAGCCCCACCCAGCTGCTCTAGGGTCTTATCTGTCCTAGCCATGGGGTAAGCATCCGACTCTGTGTGATTATTTAATTTCCTGCAGTCCACACAGAACCTGGTGCTGCCATCTTTCTTTGGTACCAGCACCACTGGGGAGGCACAGGGACTGTTGGACTCTTGAATCACCCCTAGTTCCAACATCTCCTGTACCTCCTCCCTCAGAGTCTGTTTGACCCCCTCAGGCACCCTATAAAGGGTCTGCCTAATAGGCCTTTAGGGTCCTGTATCCACTTGGTGCTGCACCAGGTGGGTGAACCCTGGTTTCCCAGAGATCATGTCCCCAAATTCTGCAACACTGCTCGGATTTCTCAAACCTGGGTAGAAGATAGCTGCTGGAACATTGCTACCCCTTCCACTGAGGTGTCAGCCCGAGCCTCACTGAGGAGATCAGTCACCAGATCTCCCTCAGACTCCTCCTGCAATCCACTGCAAATGCTCAGCACAAGGGCCTCCCTATCATGGTAAGGTTTTATTATGTTAACATGGTATCATTTGTGCCCCTGTCTTCTGCCTAGCAGTTCCACCATGTAATTAACATCACTTACCTTTCCTACCACCTTGTAGGTTCCCTCCCAAGCTGCTTGCAGCTTGTTGTGTCTGACAGGAATGAGAACAATTACCTGCTGCCCCACAGCATACTCTCTAGCTCGAGCATTCCTGTCATACCACACCTTTTTCTGTTGTTGGGCTTCTGCCAGGTTCTCCTGGGCCAAGCCCATGAGTACCCTGAGCCTTGTCCTGTGGTTTAAGATGTATGCCACAACAGACTACATGTGAGACTAGCACTCACTTTCCCACTCATCTCGAATTAAATCTTGAGGTCCCCTCACCCTATGCCCATACAGCAACTCAAAGGGCGAAAAACCTCTGGATTCCTGAGGAACCTCTCTGTAAGCAAACAACAGATGGGCCAAATATTTGTCCCACTTCCTCTTAAACTGATCTGCAAATGCCCGTAGCATGGACTTGATTGTAGAGTTTAACCTCTCAACAAGACCAGTAGTCTGGGGATGGTAGGAGTGGTCTTCATGTGCTTCACCCCACTGGACTTCCACAGACAAGCCAGTAGGTCTGACATGAAATTGGCACCTCTGTCAGTCAGTATTTCTTCTGGGAAACCTACCCTGCTGAAAATCTCTAACAAAGCATTTTCCACCTTCTCTGCCTCAATAGAAGACAAAGCCACTGCCTCGGGGTATCATGTAGCATAATCCACTATGACTAGGATATTAATTTTCCCTGTGGAACCTGGGGTACTCAGAGGACCCACAATATCCATAGCTACCCTCTGAAATGGCTCCTCAGTCACAGGCAAAGGCATCAAAGGAGCTCTCACATTGTCTCCTGCCTTGCCTACCTTTTGGCACTGCTCACAGGTCCTGCAGTACCCTGTTACATCTCTGGAAATTCTAGGCCAATAGAAGTTCTGCATAATACGCCTCTTTGTACATTTTATGCCAATATGACCTACAAAGGGAATATCATGGGCTATGGCTAGAAGTGCCAGAAAGTAGGCTCTAGGCATTACCAACTGCTGTACTCTTTCATCTTCTAGTCCTCCCTCAGGGGTCCACTCTCTGTATAGTAACCCTTTGTCCCAGTATACAGATTCCCCCTTTCCTTGAGAATCAGGTGCCTCCCTAGCTACCTGCCTCAGGCCTTGAAAAGTAGGGTCTGAGAGCTGAGTCTCTCTCAACTCTCTCCTTGTAATCCTTCCCAGCTCCCCTTCCACAGGAAGTCTGGCATCCTCTGACAGTGGTGCCTCACTGTCAGCCTGGGTACTACTACTCACCTCTACCTTTGCAGTCACTCTGTCCAAGGGACCATCAGTACCCACAAGCAGCTGTGGCTCACATTCAGTCTCACTGCTGCAGAGTAGCTCCCTTCCTGAAGTAACCACCTCAGCAGTCCTGGCTGCAAGTATGCAGTCCATCTGGGTCTCCCCCAGGCTACCAGACTTACCTGCTTGTCTCCAAGGCTGACTGTGTGTAACTGTGCAAGCACAGGGTACTGCACTAGCAAAATCATTCCCTATCAGGACATCTGCAAGTATATCCTCAAACACTCCTACTTGCTGGCTTCCTTTTCCACCCTCCCAGTCAAGGTGAACCCTAACCAAAGGTATTTGGAACAGGATCCCTCCTAAAGCCCTGACAGGAGTGGACTGGCCAGGCAAGTAGTGCTCCTCTGTAACCATTGCAGGCTTTACAATGGTTATATCAGAGGCTGTGTCTCTCTTGGCAATGGCCTCTTTGCCATTCACTACAATAGGATATAGCCTCTGGTGGTAGTTTGGTACCCTTGTTGCCCAAGACAACCTACTATTGGCATTTTGTCTTTCCCACTTACTGGCTCCCTCACCTTTTGTTCCCCACCTTGCCTCCATGGACACCTGTATGCCACATGGCCCGACTGGTTGCATTCAAAACATTTAACCCTAGCTCCTGGACGTGTACATGGACTAGTGGCTTCCCCTGCTACTGGCAGATTCTGTTGTGGCAGTCTGTGCTGCCCACCATGGGTTCCTTTAGACCCATGAGCAGTACTGGGGGTCCCTTTCCTGTGCAGGGCTGCCCTGCTTGCCAGATATAGGTCTCCCTTCTTCCCCAACTCATCTGAAGTATCACATTGTCTATCAGCTAATCAAATCCTCATGTCCTCAGACAAAGTGCTAAGGGCTTGTTCCCTCACCAGAAGGTCTGACAGCCCTTCAAAAGTGGTGACCTGACATCCACTCACCCACCTATGGAAATAAGTGCTCAATTCAGCAACATATTCACACACACTTTCATTTGCCTTGCATCTATGCTCACAAAACTTTTTCCTATACGTTTCAGGTGTTAGCATAAAAAGCTCTAATAGGCAATTTTTTACAGCAGTATAATCAAAACATGCAATGTCAGACATTTTAGATAATACAGTTACAGCTTTAGCATGGAATAAGGGGGTCAGGAACCGTACCCAGACCCCTTGGTCAACTTCATACTGTTTACATACCCTCTCAAACATATGAATGAAACTATCAAAAGTATCCCCCTCTTTAAACTACAGAAGAAATTTACTGACCTTTTGTGCTTCTGGGGTCCAGTTACTCCCTTCCCCATTACCTCCATGGCTCTGGCAAGGAGTCAGCATCTCCTTCTCATGCTGCGTCTGCCTCTCATTTTTCTCAGCCTGCAGACATAACAGTTTCTCATTCTCCTCACTCTCTAGATGTCTCAGCCTCTCAGCTGCTTCTAATTTCACACACCTGGCCTCCAATTCAAGTCTCTTTAGCTCCAACTGGATTTTTAAGTCCACTGCAGAAAGGTTAAGCTGTCCATTCTCTGAGGGTATTATATCTTCACTGTCAGTCTGATCATTCCCCTGGTTGCTGTTTTCTGATGCAGCTGTAACCAAGGCTCCAATCAGGTCTGCCTTAGTCAGGTTTCCATGCACCAGTCCCCTAGCCGGGCATATCTCCACCAGCTGGCTCCTTGTCAGCTTTCCATACTCCTATGCTGACATGCTGCCTGCTCACCCTGACTAAGCTAACAAAAGAAAACAATTGTGATCTGAACTCATGAGTATTCACTGCGTGGCTGTTTTAGAGTACAAAAACACCTTCAAAGCTCACTGTACACAATCTACATGATTCACTCTACCCACACCACTACAAACCAATTAGTATTTGCCAACTAATTAATATGTGATGTGGATATCCCACCACTGCCAAACAATTAATATGTGATGCCCGTGCTCTGGCCCAGCAATCAAGGAGCCTCAATCCTCACTACTAACACCAGAGAGGGCATCTCATATATGAGGAAAGGATAGCAAATACACATAGTAAAGTGCAATTTCTCTTAAGAGCACACAGAGATCACAGTCAGTCTAAGGCTGGTCATTCCCTTGCTCTCCAGGTCCCCAATAAGACTCCCCACTGACACAGCTATAGGGTCCAGATCTCAGCCTATTGGGCAAGCTAAAACCTCTAGCACCCTCTCTGTCCAACCAGTGCTTTGTGTCCCTGCCCAAGTAGCTGACACACACACACTCACACACACACACACATACACACACACACATGCACTTTGAGAGAAGAGTTTATACAACCGCACAGACACTCCTGGGGAAGGCTGGCACAGATTCTCCAGCTGTGCCCCTTTCTCCCAGACTATATGGTAGTACCAGCTGCCACCATGCACTAATATTTATCAGCTACTCAAAGACCCTTAAAAGGGTGTCCAACTATTACTGTGCAATATTATTATCCAATTGGTAGTATGACTAAACAATCTCAAGGCCTATTAGAGCGACTTGGTACAGGATCCTTATGTACATGCAATGTACTCTTAGAGCTTAACCTATCTCTACACAAAACAGCCACAGTTAAAAGGGTTTAAAAATATGTAATAATAAATATTAAAACACAAGACAATACTTCTTACTACACAGTGCTAGTCAAGAGTTCAGCGATCACAGAGAAATTCTTAAAATAATTCAGTAGTACAGTTATGACATCACAGAAAAACACTTAGTCTAATAATTCTAGTTCCTAGCTATTTCTAAAAGGAAACACAAGTCTAAGATAACTTACATATGAGCAAGACAGTGCTGTGAGTTGGATGATCAAGACAAAAATGCTTAATGCCTTCTGATTCTCTCTGTTTAAATTGATATTGCAGTCCTGATTACCATTACATCATTTTTTTACACTTTCCTGGTGTTCTCAGGCTGACAGAAACTGCATTTACATTCTTTTACACCTAGGCAGAAACCAGAGCAATAAAGGACACTCCATATGTTAATTCTGGTCATTAACTTTAGCCTTAAAACAATAGGCAGGAAGCATTTATCTAGCCCGGCTGGAGCTGAATTGTAAACATCAAAGACAGTCATGAAATAATTTCAATTTCAAAGGACAGACAAGAAATGCTTGACTTAGCTTTCTTTACAGCAGAGGCCAATGTTGCTACATTCTTTTGAGTGTAACATTTCACAGCATATTCTTTCATTTAAGAAAACAAGCCTGTAATTCAACATTCATATTTCCAAATGACAGAATTATGTATACAATCATATCTGGCTTGCCTGGCAGCCTTCACATTTTTCTACCAGTCTTCATGAGAAATTTTCCCAGTTAATGGTGGTGTAGTTGAAATTGTCCATAATTATGGTGTTAGGTTGTACCCTAATATTTTCCACTGTATCAAGAAATGAGCAGTGGGAATCCTGGGGCATGGTGGGGGATCTGTAGCAAGCTACAATTTGGATTGCGGTCTTGCCCAGAGTTAGTTGCACTTGGATAATCTCAGATACATTATGCTGAGGAACTACCCTGGAGGTGTGGATATCGTTAATGAATATGGACACACTTCCGCCTTTAGTGATTCGGTCCAGGTTAGGTGGCCGAAAGGTGTGGTATGAATTATAGCCTGGTAATGCAGGGGTGCTCTCTGGAGCCTAGAACCATGTCTCTGTCACTGCACAGATGTCGATGTTCTCCATTTTAAGGAATGCCTAGAGTGAATGCATTTTGAGGTTTAGACTTCTAGCATTGAGTAGCATTACCCTTAGATTTTGCTTGCTTGTACCTGTTATGGTGGTGAGTTTGTCATTTGAACCTTGCCTAAAAAAGGCACTATAGGGGTGGCAAGAGCCTTAGCCAGTATCCAGAATCCCAAGGTTGACAGGTGCAGGCCATCTCTGGCAAAGCATCATGGTCTGCCGATCATGTCATCCCAGGCAGACAGATACTGGATCCCCTTAGAATGACAGCAGTAGCTTAGCCAATTGTTGAAGTAAATCATTTTGTCCTTGTACTGCGGTATCATTCTGGGTGATGGCAGGATGCTACTCAGGGCTAGGGTCATACCTGACTGAGCTACAAGATCGGACAGCTCCTTTACGTCTTTTTTCATGTAGTCCAGGGAGGTACATCTCAGGTCATTCACACCAACATGGACAATGACAGAGTCATATTTGTACTTGTTGTGGAGTGACCTGAGTGCTTGCATTATGTAGCAGATCCTGGCACCTGACATGCAGCTAACAGTAACTTTCTCCATGTTTAGCCTGGTGAATAGAACATCAGTGTGCCTGACTATAGAGTCACCTATGACTAGAGTTTTGGGTACGTTGTTATGCCTTATGGGCTGTGGTTGAGTGGCACACTGAGTTTGTGGGCTATGTGTCATTTGGGTTGTGTTGGGGGGGTGGAGGTTACTTGCATTTCTGCTTTGGAGGTCCCTGTTGCTTGGGCAGATTTGTATTGAGAGCCTCAACAAATGTAGGTGTGTTTTGTGTTTCTATGTGTGTGTTTTGGTGGTGTAGGTTTTGAGGGACTATGTGATGAGTGTGGTGTGGTGCAAGTGTTTACTTTCTCTTCTTGACTGTCTAGTCCAGTCTTGGGTGAAGAGAGCTTTGCTTCCAGTTTGGCTATATAAGTACATCTCTCACAGGTTGTAGTTTTGGGTGGTAGGAGGAGAGGGTGTCTGTGTACATGAGGCAATTGCTGCATTGTCCCAAGATGCCCAGATTCATCAGGTAGACAGGAGAAAATACCGGGAGCTGACCCATAGACATGCCTGGATAGGTGCTTATTGATTAAGTACTAAAACCTGTTTTCCTCTAGACAAGTGAGGATAGTTGAGTGCTATAATACTTTGTAGCTGATTTAGTGCTTACAACAAGTTCTGAACAAGTGCTGAGCTCAAAGTTCTAAAACTAAAAAAACTGGCTAGTTCTAAGAGAAAATTTGAAGAGCAGACTTTATCGCACAGGGAATAGTTTAACCCTAGCTAAGCCATGGGGGCTCAGAAGCTTACAAACAGTCCTGGATATAGCAAATCTGTATCTTGACTAGACTACTTACAGGAAAGGCAGGAAACAAGCTTAGAAATTTTTTGTCATGTTTCAAGTTTACCAGTAGGCAGACTAGTTATGTTACATGGTCCCACAAAAGTAGTGTTCTTGACATGGAATAGTGCCTTGAGGACTTGTTCTTGAGAGATTTAAAGGGGGTGTACATGCAATCATAAGATCTGTGAATATAGTATGGGACGGAAGGATAAAGTTTATGCTAAATTTCTCTAGTTGGTGGTAATTCAGGTGGCTGTAAAATGTCCCAAAACACTTATTGAAAAGAGTAGGGGTCCTTTAATTAACACAATATAAACAAAATATTTACATATTTACAAAATATATATATTTACTGGTACATCTCTACACATTCCTATATACCATCATCATAATTATTTTTCCATAACTGACACCCACTCCTTCCACAACCATAATCTAATGTTTGACTACATCAGCCAAAATCCATTTCCAATTAAACAAAATTTCATTCAATATTTCATTCATAGGTTCATAGGTCCATACTAGGCTATCTGCCCTAGGGCATTTATAAGCCTAGCCAGAATGTGTTTGGCTTTCGCCACCCATTTTAAATTTATTTTGCTATGCCCTTTTTCGAGGTTAGTATACTGTGCCTCTGTCTAACAGTGACACAGAAGTGATACCCGGGGTAAACCTACGATCTCCCATCCACTCATCAAGATTCCTCTTGAAGAGAGTCAATGAGGGACTCTGCCTAACCTGGACTGGGATTTTATTCCAGAGTGAAGAGAGCCTCTGGGTTATGAATCTGTCCCTCCAGCATGTCCTATTTATTTCAGTGCTGAGGTTCAAGTCTCTCGAGCGCGTAGCTCGATGGGATTTGGATTTTCTGAGGTGCAGCATGTCCATTAATTCCGGGTTGGACATGGCTTTATATGTCAGGCACAGTTCGCCTCTGAATAGGCGGTATGCCACTGAGTAGAGCTGGAGTTTCTTTAACCGGGCAGCATATGGCATCTGTTTGAGCCCTTTGATCCTCTTGGTGAGGTACTTTTGGGGTCTTTCCAGTTGCTGCAGGTGTCTGGTAAGGTACATCCCAAAAGGGGCATTGTACTCAATTATGGGCCTGATGAGGGATGAGTAAAGAGGCACAATGACCTCCCCTGATCTAGATGTGAATCCCTTCATGATTAGGTGGGCTATATAAAATGATTTTCTAACCACTTTGGCCACGTGGTTGTCAAATGAGAGATTGCTATCAACTTGGGTCCCCAGGTCCCTAATTACTTCTTCTGTACTTAATGGATTACCACCTATGTGGTAATTTGTGGGCACTGTTTTTGCCAAAGGGGATGACTATACACGTTTTGGCATTTAGCTTGAGGCCATGGCTCTGGCACCAGTTGTCTGTTTCTATGAGGCCCTTTTGGAGGATGCTTGTGTCGGCTGGAGAGTCGATTATGGCACCCAGTTTGCAGTCATCTGCGAACTTGGTCAGCCACAGTCCTTCCGTGTTGGCCTGTACCTCCGAGAAATATGTACCGAACAAGAGAGGTCCCAGGACTGAGCCTTGTGGGACACCACTTGTAACTGGTTTGGAGTCTGACATGGCTCCAGCAATTCTAACCAAGTGGGTTCTGTCCCTGAGCCAGTTTGCAATCCATCTAGTGACATAGGGGTTTATATTTAAGATGGTGAGCTTATCTATAATGCCCGAGTGGGGTATTGTATCGAAGGGTTTTGTGAGGTCCAGGTAGGCTGTGTGGACCACCTTCCCCTCGTCAATGGCCTTGGTGACTGTTTCAAAGAAATCAACCAGGTTTAAGAGGCAGGATCTGCCCTTAACAAAGCCGAACTGGGTAGGATCCAGTGTCTGTAGGTCCCCAATATCTTTATTTATGAGGTCCATGATGATCCTTTCCATAGCTTTGCAGACCAAGCTAGTCAGGCTTATGGGGTGATAGTTTCCAGGATCCGTTGAGGCACCAACTTTATGGAGAGGGACCACTGTTGCTGTACGCCACTCTTTGTGCACATATCCTGTAGTAAGGCTGAGATTGAACAGTAGTTTTATGTTTGGGTTTAGCTCTTCTTGGAGTTCATGTAGGACGCAGCCCGGGACCCCGTCTGGTCCCATTGATGCTGTGTTTTTTGCTTTGGAGAGGGCGGCTCTTACCTGAGCATCTGAGATGTCAGGGGGGCAGCACTCTGCTGGGATAGATATTTGCCCTTTTGGTGGGGGGGGGGGAGTTTGTGCTGAACCTGTCAGCTAGGATGTTGGCAATGTCTGTGGGTTCAGTGTATTTTTTGTCATTTTGGACTAATTCTGAGCATATCTGGGAATTACCACCCAGGTTCCTAACATAACTAAAGAAAGCCTTGTGATTATCCTTAGTGTCCTGTGCAATTTTCTCTCGAAGCTGGCCTTAGACAATTTTATGAGTGCCCGTAGTTTTTTGCTAATACTGATCAGTGATGCCTTCCCTTTTTGGGATTTTGCTCTATCATTTAGTAGCTTCCTCCTTCTATTGTATAGTTTGTTTATGGCTGGGGTCCACCAGACAGGATGTCTGCCTTTGGAGGATTGGGTCTTGGTTTTATTTGGGATCACATGATCCATGCATTCCTGAAGGTGTTCATAGAATGCGTTTATAAAGGATTCTGAGGTTTGGGCCGTATTTTCCACAGGTCCGGGGGCTTTGAAGGATTCCACCTCGGTTTTGAGGAGTGTGAAATTTGCTTTAGAGAAGTTTTTCACTGTGGTTTTCTGGGCAGGGGGTGGGGTCGGGATGTGAATATCCAGTGAAATTAGTTTATGGTCTGATCTTACCAGTGAGGGATACACTTCTGGTCTGGAGCATAGAGTCCCCATGTTGGTGATGATCAGGTCCAGTATATTTTCCCCTCTTGTGGGAGTGGTAACAAGTTGTTCCATAGCATTTGAGTTTATAAATTCTAGGAACCTTTGGGCTAGGGTGTTGGAGCTAGAGTAATGCTCCCAGTCTATGTTTGGGTAGTTGAAGTCGCCCAATATAATGGTGTTTGGAGAGACCTTCATATTTTCCAGTGTTCTCAGAAAGGCCGAGTGGGGTTCCTGGGTTTGGGAGGGTGGTCTGTAGCAGGCTATAAACTGGAAGGCAGTTTTACCCACTGTTAGTTGCACATGGATAGTCTCTGATGCTTCGTGCTTTGCCACCAACCTGGAGGTGTGGGTATCTTTGATGAATATCGATACTCCCCCTCCTTTTGTGGTTCGGTCCAAGTTTTGGGGCCGAAAAGAATGGTATGAGGTATAACCTGGTAGTGCTGGGGTGCTCTCGGGAGCCCTGAACCAGGTTTCTGCTACTGCACAGATATCGATGTTCTCCATACTAAGGAGAGTTTCGAGTGCATGCATATTGAGGTTTAGACTTCTGGCGTTGAGTAGCATTACTCTTAGTTTCTTCTCCCTTGTAATACCTATGGAGGTGGGTTTGTCTTTTGAGCCTTGCCTAAAAAAGGCACTTTGGGGGTAGCAAGAGCCTTTGCCAATATCCGAAAGCCCAGGGGTGACAGGTGCAAGCCGTCCCTAGCGAAGCATCGTGGCTTGTCGAGCATATCATCCCAAGCTGACAGGCATTGGATCCCCTTTGAATGACACCAGTACTTAAGCCAATTGTTGAAATTGATCATCTTGTCTTCATATTGTGGCATCATTCTTGGTGAGGGTAAGATGCTACTCAAGGTCAGGGTCATACCGGCCTGGGCTACATGCTCAGAGAGCTCCTTTATGTCTCTTTTCATGTAGTCCAGGGAGGTACGTCTCAGGTCATTCACACCAGCATGGACAATGACTGAGTCATATTTGTACTTGCCTTGGAGTGACCTGAGTGCTTGTGTTATGTGGCGGATCCTAGCGCCGACAGGCTGCTCACCGTGACCCTCTCCTTGTTCAGCCCAGTGAGTGGGCGTCAGTGTGCCTGATGATAGAGTCACCTATTACAAGTGTATCAGGTGTGTTGTTTAGTCTTAAGGGCTGTGACTGTTCGGCACACTGGCTTTGTGAGATATGTGTTGCACGTGTTTTGTTTTGGGGTAGTGGTTGCTTGGGTGTCTGCTTTGGAGGTCTCTGCTGCTTAGGCAGATCTTTATTTAGAGCCTCCGAGTATGTTTTTGTGTGATTATGTGTTTGGTTTGCTGTCGTGGTAGGTCTATGTGAGACTGGAATTGTAGTGAGTGTGGTTTCCTTCTCCTCCTGACTGGTTATGCCAGTACTGAGTTGAGAGAGCTTAGCCTCCAGTTTGGCTATATGGTTGCATCTCTCACATGTGTTGGAATTTGTTGGGAGGAGGAGAGGGTTGTCTGTGTACATGAGGCAGTTGTAACATTGCCTCAAGATTCCCAGATTCACCAGCTGGACCGGAGAGGAGATTGACAACTGACCATTGGACATGCTAGAATAATATTGGGAATTCCTTAATAATTGAAAACAAGGGCCAGTGGGGAGTGAGGGTGTAGTGCTTTTAATTTTTAGTGCTGACTTATATAATTGCTTTAGCGCGCAAGTGCCAGGTAACTTAAGTGCAATGTGTTACAGGTAACTTAAATGCAAAAACGACAAACAGTAACTTTCTTTCAAGTGAAACAAGGAAATAAGTACAGTAAGCAATGCAGATATCACTAGTGATCCACAGAAGCGCTGAGAAGCCGTGTATTAGGTGAAATTAGCGTTCCAGGGACATAACAAGCAAACAAACAACAAGCATATAAACAAAGGTAAATTCAGCAGGCCTGGATCTAGTCTATGCTACAGCAAACAAGGTGTACCAATTTCAGTAAGATACAGTTCAAATATTCAGGCACTATAAACCTTTAACCAGAAATTCCCAGCTCAGAAGTGCAGAGTCCAGCCTCTTCTCCCACAAGAGTGCAGACCACGAACCTTCTTAATGTAAAATAACTGGCCTGAAGCCTAAGTGCCTAAACCAGAACTAATACACTTTAAGAATAACAGACACTGGGCTCTCAATCAGCAGTTCCCAACTTAGAAGGATGAAAGCTACCTGTCCTGCCACCACAGTGCATGCCACAAACCTTCCTAATGTAAAACAACTGGTCTGAAGCCCAAGTGCTTAATCCAAAAGACTTAGAATGATAGCTACACTTTAATCAAGTTACTACCAAGCAGTAATAAATACAATTGAATACTTTAGAGAATGCTTGGATTAGTGCTCAAGTTACACAAACAAAGCTAGATCCAGCAGGCCCGAATCCAGTCTATGCCACAGCATATAACACATATTACATAAAATACATTTTTATCTACATTTCTCACACATTCGTTCTTCTTGTTTTTATAACCATACATAATAATATTCATATCTATAATGTTTGTGTGATTATTCTCAAATAATTTTCTTCACACAACCTTTTCCAGTTTAACCATTCTTTTACACTTCAAAAAACATGCCCCATTGTATCTTCCTCTCCACAAATGATATACACTCTTTCAACATTCTTTTCATAAGACATATTCCCCTTTAACATTAACTTATTTATTACTGGTCTCCATAGGAAATCCTGACACTCTACAATATTAATACACCACTTTTTTCTTTACTGTCATGGTTTTTATCACTTCTTCTGGTAATTATTCCCCATAGTTTACATAATAATATTGGTTCATCACATTATTACATCACATCCTTCTATCCTTCTCTATGCCATCAATTTTCATTTTCTGTGTTTGTATTTTTCTTGATAATGTTTACTTTCTTCATTTATATAATCTTTATCTCTTTTTCTTATTGTCTCATCTCCCAAAATTGTTTGTACTTATATTTAAACTTTCCACTATTAATATCATATTCTCTTCCTTTATTCACTTTAACACCCAACAGAAGTTTAAAAAAAAAAAAGAATAAACAACTGGATTTAATAACCCAACCCCTACACCTTTATTTTCACTCATATACAACATATCTCTTTTCACTGCGTTTAATCTTGAATGAACCCCATATGAAAGAAAATATTAATTGCACAATTTCTTTTTCAAATTTTCTGGGATCATGTAATCATTTGACATATATGATATTTTCCCATTAAAACAGAATTCACCAGATAAACATTTTTCTCAAATGCTAATCTGTAAGTCCTCCACATAAGACATATTCTTTCATTTCTTTTATCAACCCCTTCCATAGCCTCATAACTACATTATTTTTCCCAAATTTTAATTCTAACAAAGAAACTTAATTAATTGAAAAACACACTCCTCCAATTTTCACAGCATCACCCAGATCCTTACTTTTGTCTTTATTCAGTGTCTCTCCCATTTACTTTAAACATCCATTCTGACAAATCAACATTTCCCTTATCCATATTTTATTCTTAGCAACCACAACTATATTATCTGCATATGTTACAACTACTGGAATTACCACTTTCTTTTGTATCATATATCTAGCATTTTTCATTTTATAAGCGACTTCACTCACTATCACATTCATTGCCAATGCAAACAATATTCCATTCCTGAGGCATCTTTATTTTATACCACACTTCATGAATATTTATTTACTCAGCCACACATTCACCAATAATCTCCTAATTCTATTACCTAGTCCATACTTTGCCATAATATCCCACAACGCATCATGTCCTACTGTCTCAAATGCCTTAGTAATATCACTATTAGTAATATTTTTACTTATAAAATCATTCACAATTTCTTGCACCACAAATAATTTCTGGCATCCCTTTCCTTTTATACCATCTATACTTTTCCATAATACCTTTCATCCTTACATCCTTTCTACTCTGTATCATAATCATAAAAATTCTAATCTATATTATTTAATGCAATAGGGCTCTGATTTGTATTGTATTATTTTCATCCTTCTTCCATGTAAATTTTAATATTCCACTACATACCTCTTCATAAATAAACCCCTCCTTCAAATATTCATTCAAAACATTTACAAAACAATCTCTTTGCCAATCCATTAATTGCTTGTAAATTTCATACCGATACCATCTGCACCTAATACTAAATTGACATTTCCTTTCTTAAGTAATATTCAATATTTTAAATAAATAAATAAATAAAAAAAATTACTTTATCCAATTGAGTAACAGCAATTCCTTTTCTCAACTTCTTCCTTAACTTGTTCATGTTTTTTTTTTACTTTCCATTCTCTTTCTTTTTACTCTTATACATATTTTCTACATGATGTATTACAAAATTCATAATCTTCTCGAGTTCTTTTTGCCTCTCCTTTTGCAGTTTTCATTTCACTCATTATACTAATATCTTCATTTCTATTTTACAGAAATATGCAGACACCACCTCCCATCTCCCTTTGTAAATAATAAATATGCTTAACAGTAATGTCTTATTTTTCTAATACATTTCTGTAATACATTTCTCTATATATCTTTCCATAGTTCATTTTCTCTTCCTTTCTTATATCATCCTGCCACTGATAAAAAAACACTTTTTATACTTCTTTTTAAATTCAATCCACCATCAGACTATTTTTATAAAAGTCCTTCATAACTATATGATCCCACCATAATGGCAATGCTTCACACTCACCAAGTTCATCTCATAATCTTTCCTCACGTCCATCCATGCTGCTAAATGATGTAAAAAACGTGTCTATACTGTATCACCACCTGCTACATCCACTCCTTCCAATAGTACAAATAGTTAATTTCATATCCAATTATTTCACATAGCTATCACCACATTCTGCCACATCTGTATTTTTTAACATATTTCCCTTTCTTTTTACATTTTCCCCTTAATTCATAAGTAAACTCCCCTGCAATTACAAGGTTCGTGCTAACCACCATATAATCTAATATTGGATGAAACAGATTATCTCTTTTGCATATAAGGCTATATATATTTTCTCTACCTCATATCCACAACAGCTAACCTTTTCATCCTTTTCAATGTTACATCTAGTATTTTTACTGTTTTTATATAATATATCCACTCCAGAATAACACTCACTTCCTAAATTCTATATTATATTTTCACACCACAATTTTTCTGTTTCCAATTTTCTTCACTTGTCAGAAATCTTATATTCCCTATTAGAATACCATCTACATCACATTTAGCACACCATTCCAATATTGCTATATTACTTACAATATTAGTAATAATACTATTCATATTTACTGACCACAATCTCAAGATTATTAAAAAAACAACAATTACTACTTTCCCTTGTTTTTAAGTTTAAGGGAAGTATTTTAAATTTTAATTTTCTTATTTTTTATTCTTTCCCCAATTGAATATTTTTTCTCAGATTATGTACAACTATTCCTTCATCCTCAGAATCAGATTTTCACTATTTTTATTATCTGAAACACATCTAAAACAACATCTTACCTTTATTTTTAATCTTTGCTGATGTATTTTTAAATCTTCTTTTTCTCACTTTTACCATGGCACCTATCAAATTTATTTTCCTTACATCCTTTATACTCCCTTCACAAACATCTGACTTATCAGTTTCTTCTTCATTCCCAACACTCTCAGTACTCTTACCTTCATTCCCCATAAATATAACATTTTTATCTGAGTCATCTTTTATTATTTCATCCTCTTTTTCATTAACACCTTTCCCCCTAGTTCCTCATTACTTTCAGACAGGACAATACATTCGAAAAAAAAAATGAAAAGACCAATGGTTAGACCACAGCTGAAGATAAAAATGGAATAATCCACGTCTGGAAATAAATCACTTGCAGCTTCACAGTAGTGCCCTTTATAAAACCAAAAGTTGTAACTGAGATGTAGTAGTCAAGGTAGGAAACGGTTCACTTGCAGTTTCACACCACTTTATTAAACAAGAGTAAGTGCTTTCGCGATCTAAGTCAGCTGATTGCTTCTTCAGACTCATAAAAACAGTTAAAACATTGGTATTTAAAATATGGTTCAACCAATGAAAACACATATAGAGCTATGACATAGACTAATTAAAATTGCATACATCAGTACATTAATTTGCCTTATATTCTGCATAAGATGAAATAAAATATACATATAACAGACACATTTTATGTAATAATCCATATTACTTAATGTTTTAGTGGTCTGGATTTTAAAAAAGGTTTCAAGGAAACAGCATTGTTCAATCCAGGAGACCTATCTGCCTGAAGTAGTAAAATCCATCGTTGTTCTGCTTCCTCTACCTTATTCTTTATATCACCTCCCCTCTTACTTTTATGTATTATTTCTAAAACCATGAAATTAAAAATATGTTTCCTATCGTCTTCTTCCACATGTTTTGCTAAAGCATTTGTGTCTTTTTTATTTCTTATATCTCTAAGGTGTTCAAGGATACGTTCCTTTAGACACCAATTGGTTTTGCCTATATAAAAGGCATGACAGACAGTGCAGAAGCTGAAATAAACCAAATTTTGTGTTCTGCAGTCAGCATAAAAATCTATATAAATTATAAATCCTAGTGTAGGATGTTTATATGTAGATTTATTATATAAATAGTCACATGCTGTACAATTTCTGCAAGGAAAAGTCCCCTGCCTATCAGATAGGATCATTCTTTCATTGTTTCTAGATTTATAACAGAGTTGCCTTTTTAAGGACCTCTTATTTCTAAAAGAAAAGCTGGGTCTATCTTCTAACAATTCTCTCAAGTCAGGATCCGACAATAAAACATTCCAATTCTTCTCAAAAATATTACAGAACCTTCTGATGTCACTTGAATAAGTTATAGGGAATCTAACTTTAAAATCATGACCTTCCTTGCTTTTAACATCTTCTATAGTATTTGAGAAGAGTGGTTTACATCTCCCATCCCTATCTTCAATGGTATATTTAGAGTTTTTATTTATGTCTTTCTTACTATAACCTCTGTTTAAGAAGTCTTTCTCTAATATAGTCATTGTCTTCACAAAGCCTTCATCTGTATTATGTAAGAGGCTTATTCTCATATATTGTCCTTTCACTACATTTTTGTGTACAAATGTTGGATGCATACTAGTCTTATGTAAGATACTATTTCTCCATGTAGATTTTCTATACATCCCTGATGTAAGTTAATCTAACGCTGTCTTCTTAACCAAAACATCTAGGAATTCAATAGAGTCCATGGAATGTTGACTAGTGAATCTTAAAAATTCAGTGGTGCTATGTAAGTACTCCACCATCTCTTGCAACTCTTCACTAGTACCATACCATAACAGGAAGACATCATCTACAAAACGTATATACCATACAATTTTGCCAGCATATTTATTGCTAGCACTTAATACATGATCTTTTTCCCATGCAGCCAATGCTAAGTTGACATAGCTGTTACCACAAGCCGTGCCCATTGCTACACCAACTATTAACTGTAATATTTACTATATAACTATTTTTATGAGTCTGAAGAAGTGATCAGCTGACTTAGATCATGAAAGTGCTTACTCTTGTTTAATAAAGTGGTGTGAAACTGCAAGTGAACCATTTCCTACCTTGACTACTACATCTCAGTTACAACTTTTGGTTTTATAAAGGGCACTACTGTGAAGCTGCAAGTGATATATTTCCTGATGTGGATTATTCCATTTTTATCTTCAGCTGTGGTCTAACCATCGGTCTTTTCATTTTTTTTCGCTTGAGGTGTATACCAGGTGTTTATCCAGCTTTTGTTTTCTTTCACGTGTTTCTAGGACAATACATTCCTCATCTTAACATTATATTGCTTATTCTTTTTTTTTTTTTACAATCAAACTGAAAATCCTCATTATTTTTACATATTCTAGATTCCTTTTTATACTTATTCCTCATGTGACCATTTCCCCACATTGATAACATCTTATTTTTGTACACTAATTTATCAGATGATTGAATTCTCCATAAAAAAGTGTTCAGCTGTCAGATATACCTAATCGTTCCTCTAGTACCATCTACATATATAAAACTTGGTAAATGCTTCACATCTTTTTCACAATTTGAAATAACATCCACTTCCCACCTCCCTTTCCAAATACATCTGTCATTTTTTTTAACTTTCTAAATATCAGAAACTCAATGACATAAATATGGAAAATCATTTTTAACATCTTTTAACTCAATTTCATCAGTATGAAATTGAGCAAATACTTATCTAATTGAGTCCCTTGCCAGGAAAAATTCATTTCACAATTAAACAAAAAAATTTCCATTGAGTCCTCAGTCTTTTTCCCCAAATTAATCAAGGATCTAATGTCTTTTCCTTCAAAACTCAAAGGTAACAATAAATTATCCCACATAAAATATCTGTCTATTTCATAGCTATAGTGGCCAAGCTAAGACATCCAACACCCTCTCTGTCCAAGCAGTGCTTTGTGTCCCTGCCCAAGTAGCTGACACACACACACACACACACACACACACACGCGCACGCACACGCACGCACACGCACGCACACACATGTAGACACACACACACACACACACACACACACACACACACATGGGGAAGGCTGGCACAGATTTACTAGCTATGCCCCCTTTTGTCCAGACTATAAGGTAGTTCCAGCTGCCACCAGCCACCTCTTTATCAGCTACTATAAGGACCTTACAAAGTGTGTCCAATCCTACTGTGTAATGTTACTATTATCTAAATGGTAATGTTGACCAAGACTTGCAAGGCTATTTATGAGTGGCCTGTACAGTGTCACCAAATACAGATGCAAGTACTCTAAGAGTTTAAATATGTCTCACAAATATCAGCCACAAAGGTAGGTTTAAATATATTTAATAATAAATAATAAAAGAACAAGACAATACTCAGAAAACAAACACAGTTACTTCAGAGTTCAAAATCACAGGAACTATTTTTAAAACAACATTGCAGGACAGTCTCAAATAAATACAGAAAACAACTAAACTAATCTTTATTAAGTTCCTATATATATCTAAAAGAAATACTATGCCTGAATCTTACTTACACCAAGGGCAAATGTAATGATGGGTGGATGACATTTGCTGGGCTTAATGGTCAACCCTGCCTCTGTGGTCTGCTCAACACCTCCCTGACATGCTGAAGGTGCTCTTGCCAGGAATAGCTCTAGATAGCAATATCATCTAGGTAAGCAAGGGCAACATCTCCTGCTCCACTAGGATATGATCTACCAACCTCTGAAAAGTCGCTGGGGCATTTTTCATCCCACAAAGGGCATCTTTATGAACTTATACAAGTCACAAAGGCTGACCTCTCTCTAGCACTGGGAGGCAAAGGCACCTGCTAGTAACCCTTGGTAAGATCAGTAGTGGTAAGATACTTAGCCCCACCCAGCTGCTCTAGGGCTTCATCTGTCCTAGGCATGGGGTAAGCATCTGACCTGTGTGACAATTTAATTTTCTATAGTCTGCACAAAACCTGGTGCTGTGCCAGGTGCTGCCATTCTTCTTTGGTATCAGCACTACTGGGGAGGCCTGAATTACCCCTTGTCCCAACATTTTCTGTATCTCCTACCTCAGAGTCTGTTTGACTCTCTCAGGTACCCTATAAGGGGCCTGCTAAATAGGCCTTTGGGTCCTGTATCCACATGGTGCTGCACCAGGTGGGTGCACCCTGGTTCCCCAGTGAACATGCCCCCAAACTCCTGTTACACTTTCTGAATTTCTTGAACCTGGGTAAGGGATAGTTGCTGGGAAATTGCTACCCCTTACACTGAGGAGTCAGTCCAAGCCTCACTAAGGAGATCAGTCACCAGACCCCACTCAGACTCTTCCTGCCATCCACTGCAAACACTCAGCACAAGGGCCTCCCTAACCTGTAAGATTTCATCATGTTAACATGGTAGAATTTGTGCCCCTGCCTCCTGCCAAGCAGTTCTACCATGTACTTAACATCAGTGACCTTCCTTACCACCTTTTAGGGTCCCTCCCAAGCTGCCTGTAGCTTGTTGTCTGACAAGAATGAGAACTATTACCTGCTGCCCTACAGCATACTCTCTAGCTTGAGCATTCCTGTCATACCACACCTTTTTCTGCTGGTGGGCTTCTGTCAGGTTCTCCTGGGCCAAGCCCATGACTTCTCTGAGCCTAGTCCTGAGGTTTATGGCATATACCATAACAGACCCCTTGTGGGATTCACACTCACCCCCCCACTCATCTCGAATCAAATCTAGAGGTCCCCTCATTCTATGCCCAGACAGCAACCCAAAGGGTAAAAAACCTGCAGATTCCTGGGGAACCTCTCTGTAAGTAAACACCAGATCAGACAAAAATTTGTCCCACTCCCTCTTAAACTGGTCTGCAAATGCCCATAGCATGTACTGGAGTGTAGAGTTTAATCTCTCAACAAGATCATTAGTCTGGGGATGGTAGGGGGTGGTCTTTAGGTGTTTCACCCCACAGTGCTTCCACAGACAAGCCAGCTGCTCTGACATGAAAGTGGCACCTCTGTCAGTCAGTATTTCCTTTGGAAAACCTACCCTGCTGAAAATCTCTAACTGGATTTGCCACCTTTTCTGCCTCAATGGAGTATAGAACCATTGCCTCAGGGTATCTGGTAGCATAATCTACTACCACTAGTATATACTTTTTCCCTGTGGAACTTGGGGTACTCAGAGGCCCCACAATATCCATAGCTACCCTCTGAAATGGCTCCTCAATCACAGGCAAAGGCACTGTTCACAAGTCCTGTAGTACCCTGATACATCTCTGGAAATCCCAGGACAATAAAGGTTCTGCATAATATGTCTCTTTGCATGTTTTCTGCCCATATGACCTGCAAAGGTTCATAGGTTCATAGGTAGGTACTAGGCTATCGGCCCTGGGGTCTATACAAGCCCAGCCAAAAAGGTACCCTGGCTTTTGCCACCCAAGAAAATTATTTTCCTGTGCCACTGTCGAGCAGAGCCACAGAGGTGATCCCCAGGGTGAATTTCCTATTTCCCATCCAATCATCAAGATTTTTCTTGAAGAGTGCTAATGAGGAGCTTTGTTTGCTATAGATAGGTAGTTTATTCCAGAGTATGGGAAGTCTCTGGGACAGGAATCTATCCCACCGGCATGTTCTGTTTATTGTGGTGACAAGGTTTAGGTCCCTAGAGCATGTAGCTCGGAGGGATTGGGATTTCTTTAAGTGGAGCATGTCCAACAGCTCTGGGTTTGACATAGCTTTGTATGTTAGGCAGAGATCACCTCTGAGTAGGTGATATGTGACGGAGAAAAACTGGAGTTTTTTGAGATGGTCAGAGTAGGGCATCTGTTTGAGGCCGGTAATTGTCTTTGTGAGGTATTTCTGTGGCCTTTCCAGTTGTTGGAGATGTCTTGTGAGGTACATACCAAAAGGGGCGTTGTACTCTATAATGGGTCTAATGAGTGATGAATAGAGTGGAACAATGACCTCTTTTTTTCTAGATGAGAAACCTTTTGTGATGAGGTGTGCCATGTAGAAGGATTTCCTGACTACTGTGGTGATGTGATTATCAAAGGAGAGACTACTGTCCACCTGTGCCCCAAGGTCTCTTATCACACTTTCGGTGTTATGTATACTACTGCCTATGTTGTAGTTCATGGGTACAGAGTTTTTACCAAAGGGGATGACAATGCACTTTTTGGCATTGAGCTTGAGGCCATAGCTTTGACAACAGGCATTCGTCTCAGTGAGGCCCTTTTGTAGGATGTCCACATCATTAGGAGTTTCGATTATGGCTCCTAGTTTGCAGTCATCTGCAAACTTCATTAGCCAAAGACCTTCTGTGTTAGCCTGTACTTCAGAGAAGTAGATACCAAACAGGAGAGGACCCAGGACTGAACCCTGTGGTACTCCACGTGTCACTGGTCTGAAGTCGGATTTGGAGTCTGCTACTTTCACAGTGTGGGTTCTGTCAGTGAGCCAGTTGGCAACCAATCTTGTGACATAGGGATTTATACCTAGTTTAGTGAGTTTATCTATAATTCCAGAGTGGGGGATGGTGTCAAAAGCATTGGCAAGATCTAGATAGGCTGTGTGAACCACCTTACCCTTGTCTACGGCTTTGGTGACTGCTTCAAAGAAGTCTATCAGGTTTAGGAGACATGATCTGCCTTTTACAAACCCAAACTGGGTGGGATCCAGAGTTTGGAGATTACCAATGTCTTTGTTTATAAGTTCCATGATGATACGTTCCATGGCCTTGCAGACCAGGCTCGTCAGGCTT
The DNA here is from genome assembly GCF_019279795.1 of Protopterus annectens. Lineage (NCBI taxonomy): Eukaryota > Metazoa > Chordata > Ceratodontiformes > Protopteridae > Protopterus > Protopterus annectens. The sequence goes on from NC_056729.1 coordinate 1,666,145,051, forward strand.
ATGGGGCGGTAGTTCCTGGGGTTCATGGTGGCTCCCCCCTTGTGGAGTGGGATAACCATTGCTGTGCACCATTCAGCAGGCACAAAGCCTGAGGTGAGGTATGACTGAACATGGTACTTAGGTGGGGTGCCAGTTTGTTCTGTAGTTCATGTAGAATGCAGCTCTGATGTTGTTTGGTCCCATGGATGCTGTGTTCTTGGCTTTGGAGAGTGTGTTTTTTACTTGTGCAGCCATGATTACAGGAACTTTGCATTCTTCCGGTATAGAGATGGGCTCCTTAGGGGGTGAGAGGGGGGTAAAGTTAGCACTGAACCTATCTGCCAGGATGCTGGAAATATCAGTTGGGTCTGTATATTTAGTGCCATTGTGCTGTAACTCAGAGCAGATCTGAGGGGTGTCATTCAGATTCTTGACATAGCTATAGAATGCTTTGTGGTTGTCTTTAGAATCAGTGGCGATTTTGTTTTCATAACTAGCTTTGGAGGATTTTATCAGGGATCGCAGTTTCTTACTGAGACTGACCAGGGAGCTCCTCCACTCGTGGGATTTTACTCTCTTTTGCAAGAGTTTCTTCCTTCTGTTGTACAGTTTGTTTATGGCAGGGGACCACCAGATTGGCTTCCTTTTTTTGGAGGATAGCGTCTTGGTTCTGTTTGGGATAGCACAATCCATGCACTCATGTAAGTGCTTATAAAGTGCAATTGTGTAGGATTCAGTAGTCGTAACTGTACTGTCCGTCTGCATGGGTGTCATGAAGTTCACCACTTCTGTCTTAAAAAGCATGAAGTTAGCTTTGGAGAAATTTTTTTATTATGGTTTCCTTAATGAGGGGGTGGAGGTAGGATGTGGATATCTAGGGTAATTAGCTTATGGTTGGATCAGACCAGTGAGGCATTGACTTCAGGTGTGGAACACCAGTCACTCATATTGGTAATGACTAGATCTAGGATATTGTTGCCCCTGGTGGGGGTGTGGATACGTTGATCCAGGGCATTGGAGTTTATGAATTCCAGAAAGCGTTGAGCGAAGGAGTTGGTACATGAGTAGTTTTCCCAGTTAATGGTGGGGTAATTTAAATTGTCCATTATTAGGGTGTTTGGTTGAACCCTAATATTTTCCAGTACATCAAGAAAAGAGGAGTGGGAATCCTGGGGCATGGTGGGTGATCTGTAGCAAGCTACAATTTGGATTGCAGTTTTGCCCAGAGTTAGTTGCACTTGGATAACCTCGGCTGCATTATGCTGAGCAACTAGCCTGGAGGTGTATATATCCTTAATGAATATGGATACACCTCCGCCTTTGGTGTTCCAGTCCAGGTTACATGGCCGAAAAGTGTGGTATGAGTAAAAGGGAATATCACAGGCTATGGCTAGATGTGCCAGATGGTAGGCCCTGGGCACTACCAACTGCTGTATTCTCTCACCCTCTAGCTCTCCCTCAGGGGTCCACTCTCTATACAGCAACCCTTTGTCCCAGTGTACAGATTCCCCCTTCCCTTGAGAATCAGGTGCTTCACTAGCTACCTCCCTCAGGCCTAGTAATGTAGGGTCTAAGAGCTGAGCCTGTCTCAACTCTCTCTTAATAACCCTTTCCAGCTCCCCTTCCACAGGAATTCTAGCATTCCCTGAAAGCAGTGCCTTACTGTCAGCCTGGGTACTACTACTCACCTCTGCCCTTGCAGTCACTCTGTCCAAGGGAACATCAGTACCCACAAGCAACTGTGGCTCACCTTCAGTCTCACTTCTACAGGGTAACTCCCTCCCTGAAGTAATCACCTCACCAGTACTGGCTGCAAGTGTGTGGTCTGTCTGGGTATCCCCCAGGCTACCAGACCCACATGCTTGTCTCCAAGCCTGACTGCATGTAACCGCATGTACACAGGGTACTGCATTATCAAAATCATTCCCTATCAGGACATCTGCAGGGATATCCTCAAACACATCTACTTGCTTGTTTCATTTTCTACCCTCCCAGTCAAGGTGAACCCTAGTCAAAGGTATTTGGAATGGGGTCCCTCCTAAAGCTCTGACTAGAGTAGACTCGCCAAGCAAGTAGTGCTCCTCTGTAACCATTGCAGGCTTCACAATGATTAGATCAAAGGCTGTGTCTCTCTTAGCAGTGGCCTCTTTCCCCTCCACTAAGATAGGATATAACCTCTTGTGTTAGTTTGTTATCCTTGTTGTCTCGAGATAACTTACTGTTGGCATTTTGTCATTCCCACTTACTGGCTTTCCCACCCTCCCAGGGGTTGGGAGGGTGGCCTAATGGTTAAGGCCTAATGGTTAAGGTGTTTGCCTTACAAACACAAGGTGCAGGGTTTGAATCTCACAAGGGATAATTGGCTAGGCTTAAAATGGCTCGCAAGGGCAGTTAGCTTAGTACTAATCTATGAATCTATGAATCTATGAATTTTGTTCCCCACCTTGCCTCCATGGACATCTATATACTACATGGCCCCACTGGTTGCATTTAAAACATTTAACCCTTGGTCCTAGATGTGTACCTGGACTAGTGGCTTCCCCTGCTACTGGCAGACTCTGTTAGAACAGTCTGAGCTGCCCACCATGGGTTCCCTTAGACCTATGAGCAACACTGGGTGTCCCTTTCCTGTGCAGTGAAGCCATGCTTGCTAGGTGTAGGTCTCCTTTCTTCCCAACACATCTGCAGTAGTGTATTGTCTATCAGCTAATCAGATTCTCATGTCCTCAGACAAAGTGGTAAGAGTTTGTTCCCTCACCAAAAGGTCTGCCAGTCCTTCAAAAGTGGTGACCTAACATCCACTCACCCACCTATGAAAATAAATGCTTAGTTCAGCAGTATATTCATGCACACTTTCATCTGGCTTGTGTCTATGCTCATGAAACTTTTTTTCTATAAGCTTCAGGTGTAAACTTAAAGCATTCTAACAAACACATTTTAACTGCATTATAATTTAAGCAATCAGTATCAGACAGATTAGAAATTGCAGTTACAGCTTTACCGTGGAGTAAGGGGGTCAGGAACCGTACCCACAGCCCTTGGTCAACATTATACTGTTTACATACCCTCTCAAACATATGAATGACACTATCAAAATTATCCACCTATGTATATTGTGGAAGAAATTTACTGATCCTTTTGCTTCTGGGAGTCAGTTACTCCCTTTCCCATTACCTCCATGACTCTGGTGAAGAGTCAGCATCTCCTTTTCATGTTGCCTCTGCCTGTCATTCTCCTCAGCCTGTGGATGTTGAGGTTTCTCATTTTCCTCAGCCTCTAGACATCTCAGTCTCTCTGCTGTTTCTATTTCCAAATGCCTGGCCTTCAGCTCAAGTCTCTTTAACTCCAGATGTATTTTTAAGTCCTCTGTGGAAAGGTTGACCTGTCCATTTTCTGACAGTTGTACATTTCCAGGGCCAGTCTGATTGTCCTCCTTGTTGCTATTCTGTGATGCAGCTGTGACAAAAGGTGCAATCATGTCTGCTTTAGTCAGCTTGGCATGCACCAGTCCTTCAGCCTGGCACATCTCAGCCAAGTGGCTCCTTGTTAGATTGCCATACTCCTCTGCTGACATGCTTGCCTGCTCTCTCTGACTAAGCTAACAAAAAATAAATAAAACAATTGTGATATGAACACTGAATGTTCACTGCATGCCTAATTGAAAGTACAAACACCTTCAGTAACCACTGTACACAGGCTACAGAAATTCAACATCTACACCACTACAAGCCAATTAATATGTGATGTGCCTATCTCACCACAGTCAACCAATGAATATGTGATGTGGATATCCCACCACTGCCAAACAATTAATATGTGATGCCCCAGCACTGACCCAGTAATCAAGGAGCCTCAATCCCCACCACTGGCAACAGTGAGGGACGTACACAATGGAAGGATGACAAGTACATACACAGTAAAGTGCAATTTCCCTTAAGAGCACACAAAGATCACAGTCAGTCTGGGGCAATATTCTCCCTCTTTCTCAAGATCCCCAATAAGACTCCCCACTGTCACAGCTAAAGGGTTAAGATCTCAACCAAGCTAAGACCTCTGTCACCCTCTCTGTCCAACCAGTGCTTTGTGTCCCTGCCCAAGTAGCTGACACACACACACTTTGAGATTTGATTTATATACAAGCACGCACACACCTGGGGAAGGCTGGTACAGGTTTACTAGCTATGCTCCCTTTTGCCAAGACTATAAGGTAGTTCCAGCTGCCACCAGCCAACTCTTTAGCAGCTGCTATAAGGCCCTTACAAAGGGTGTCCAATCCTACTGTGTAATGTTACTATTATCTAAATGACCAAGACTGGCAAGGCTATTTAGGAGTGGCCTGTATAGTGTCACCAAATACATGTGCAAGTACTCTAAGAGCTTAAATATGTCTCAAAAATATCAGCCACAAAGGTAGGTTTTAATATATTTAATAATAAATAATAAAAGAATAAGACAATACTCAGAAAACAAACACAGTTACTTCAGAGTTCAAAATCACAGGAACTATTTTTAAAACAACATTGCAGGACAGTCTTAAATAAATACATAAAAATTCTAAACTAATCTTTACTAAATTCCTATCTATATCTAAAAGAGATACTATGCCCTGAATCTTACTTAAAGCAAGTGCAGATGTGATGATTAGTGGATGTTTCCAGGTCAAAGACTAAATACAAAATGCAAAGTCTCTCTCTGAGAGAGTTCTTAAATCAATATCAATACATATGCAAGTACCCTAAGAGCTTAAATATGTCTCAAAAATATCAGCCACAAAGGTAGGTTCAAATATATTTAATAATAAATAATAAAAGAACAAGACACTACTCAGAAAACAAACACAGTTACTTCAGAGTTCAAAATCACAGGAACTATTTTAAAAACAACATTGCAGGACAGTCTTAAATAAATGCAGAAAAAATCTAAACTAATCTTTACTAAATTTCTATCTATATCTAAAAGAGATGCTATGCCCTGAATCTTACTTACAGCAAGTGCAGATGTATTGATTAGTGGATGTTTCCAGGTCAAAGGCAAAATACAAAATGCACAATCTCTCTCTAAGAGAGTTCTTAAATCAGTATCAAATATTACTGCTGGGTTAGCTTGGATGACATCACTTTTTGTCACTTGGCTTTAGTTCCCAGGCTAAACAGAAACTTAACAGAATTTACATCTCTGTGTGAGAAATACATATCTATCAGAACTGTGCAGCTGCTAGGAAGTCATAAAGCAATAAAACACTATTACATTTTAAACCTAGTAACCACGTCTCTCCAAGACAATAGAAAAAATTTCTAGCTCTAGACATCCTGTCTCCTTGTTATATTGAAACTAACTTTTATAGCCCATCATAAAGCGCTTAATTTCAACTTAGTTTCTTGAAGTTTTGTAAGTTAATCTTCTGTGTTCCAGCAGGGTATGCTGTGGTTACATTTTTGAAGCTCAGCGCATAACATACAGTTTTGTATAAATCATATCAATATTTATAAATGACATAGAATTATTTACAAAATTCCAGATAGCTGGGCTGGCAGTGTCACACAAACAGCAACCTTTTTTCTAATTAATAAAGTTTGCAGCATGGTTTGTTCTTCCAGATGCATCAGCATATGGGTTTCCAGCTTGTATCCCACTAGTCACCTTATCTCCATATAACTTACAATTAATTTCCTTTCTGCTTAACTCAGTGTCCATTCCAAAAACCTTCTCCATCTTACCTAACCATGAAATCTCAGACTCTTCTCCAGGATCACCTTTGTTTAATAAACCAACCAGCTTTTCATCAAGCAATCCTCTAGAAGCAACTTCAGTTGCAACCGCTTCTTCAAAATCCTGAAGTTTAAAATAAGCTAGATGACTTTGTACTATCCACTCATTTATAAACAGTTTTATGTTCAACTGACAGAACCATACTGCTATCATCAATGGAACGATTCTCTTGTCCTTCCATTACTGCACAGCTTTTCCTAGCCACCTAAGTGCCAGGAACAGAAGCAAGAAGTGCAACTGCAAATTCACGTGGCTGTAAAAGGTCCTATAGTACTTACTGAAAAGAGTAGGGGGTCCTTTATTTATGTACAAAAGAACTCTTATTTATAACATATTTACATTTACAAATATTTACAAATATACAAATATACAGATATACAAATCAGTTTATACATATTCATAATTCCTTTACAATCATACTAAATTTGCATCCATATTAAACCCTCAATCCTTTTTCCAGTAACCACTGTCTGATTTTACTTAATATTGTTGCTAAAATCCATTTACCATTAAATATAATTCCATTTATTCTTTCATTCCCCTGGGAAAAAATTTGCTCATGTGGCCATTCGGGGTTTTGGTATTTACATTATTATTCGTCAATGAAAGGGTGTTCGATGATGCAGCCCCTTCGACGATGTAATATAGACCCACTTTACCTGACCAAAGAGGCCCTCTTTTCTGGAAAGCAAGCAGGTAAGGGTTGGTGAGCAGTTGCGCATAGCAAGACTTACCTGACCCTAGAAGACGTAGGTTCATAGGTTCATAGGTTCATACTAGGCTATCTGCCCTAGGGCATTTATAAGCCTAGCCAGAGTGTGTTTGGCTTTCACCACCCATTTTAAATTAATTTTGCTATGCCCTTTTTCGAGGTTAGTATACTGTGCCTCTGTCTAACAGTAACACAGAAGTGATACCCGGGGTAAACCTACGATCTCCCATCCACTCATCAAGATTCCGGGTTGGACATGGCTTTATACGTCAGGCACAGTTCGCCTCTGAGCAGGCGGTATGCCACTGAGTAGAGCTGGAGTTTCTTTAACCAGGCAGCATATGGCATCTGTTTGAGCCCTTTGATCCTCTTGGTGAGGTACTTTTGGTGTCTTTCCAGTTGCTGCAGGAGTCTGGTAAGGTACATCCCAAAAGGGGCATTGTACTCAATTATGGGCCTGATGAGGGATGAGTAAAGAGGCACGATGACCTCTCCTGATCTAGATGTGAATCCCTTCATGATTAGGTGGGCTATATAAAATGTTTTTCTAACCACTTTGGCCACGTGGTTGTCAAATGAGAGATTGCTATCAACTTGGGTCCCCAGGTCCCTAATTTCTTCTTCTGTACTTAATGGATTACCACCTATGTGGTAATTTGTGGGCACTTTGTTTTGCCAAAGGGATGACTATACACTTTTGGCGTTTAGCTTGAGGCCATGGCTCTGGCACCAGTTGTCTGTTTCTATGAGGCCCTTTTGGAGGATGCTTGTGTCGGCTGGAGAGTCGATTATGGCGCCCAGTTTGCAGTCATCTGCGAACTTGGTCAGCCACAGTCCTTCCGTGTTGGCCTGTACCTCCGAGAAATATATACCGAACAAGAGAGGTCCCAGGATTGAGCCTTGTGGGATGCCACTTGTAACTGGTTTGGAGTCTGACATGGCTCCAGCAATTCTAACCATGTGGGTTCTGTCCTTGAGCCAGTTTGCAACCCATCTAGTGACATAGGGGTTTATATTTAAGATGGTGAGCTTATCTATAATGCCCGAGTGGGGTATTGTATCGAAGGCTTTTGCGAGGTCCAGGTAGGCTGTGTGGACCACCTTCCCCTCGTCAATGGCCTTGGTGACTGTTTCAAAGAAATCAACCAGGTTTAAGAGGCAGGATCTGCCCTTAACAAAGCCAAACTGGGTAGGATCCAGTGTCTGTAGGTCCCCAATATCTTTATTTATGAGGTCCATGATGATCCTTTCCATAGCTTTGCAGACCAAGATAGTCAGGCTTATGGGGCAATAGTTTCCAGGATCCGTTGAGGCACCACCTTTGTGGAGAGGGACCACTGTTGCTGTACGCCACTCTTTGGGTACATATCCTGTAGTAAGGCTGAGATTGAACAGTAGTTTTATGTTTTTCATTGGCAGCAGAAAGCATTTGGGTTACAGCTGAAATTTATTGGCACTTAACTGACCTCAGAGGTCCTTTGTTACAGAAACAATCAATTAAGAACTGGCACACATCAGGATTTACCTGACCTCAGAGGCTCTTCATTCTAGAAAGTAATCATTTGCAGCTGGTGCATAGCAGGACTTACCTCAGAGGCTCATGGTTGTAGAAAATAGTCAGTTTAGAGCTGGTGCATAGCAGGACTTACCTGAACAGAGAGGCCCTTGGATGCAGAAAACAATAATTTACAGCTGGTAGCTAACATGTTGTATTTGACATCAGAGGCCCCTGGCTGCAGAAAAAATCACTTTAAAACTGGTGCATAGCAGGACGTACCTGACCCCAGAGGCCCTTAGTTGCAGAAAGCAGTCAGTTTATAGTTGTTAGCTAGTGGGTCCTACTTGATATCTGAGGCTGTTCACTATGGAAAGTAGTCAGTTATAAGCTGCTGAGTAACAGGACTCACCTGATCCCTCAGTATGTAGCTGCTGCACAGAGAAAGACTTACCTGACCTCAGAGCCCCTTTGATGAGCAAAACAAGCAGTTTAGAGCTGGTGCATCATAGGACTTACCTAACCTTAGTCACCCTTCATTCTTGAAAGCAATCAGTTTCAAGATGGCACATAAAGGAGCTTGCCTGACTTCAGATCCTTTTTGTTGAAGATAGCAATCAATTTGGCAATGGTGTGTAGCAGTGCTTACCTGACCTCAGAGCATACCTCTCAACCTCTTAGCATACAAAATCTGGTCAAAGCCAAAAATAATGGGGGTGGCAAAGGCCCAAAAATAGGGACAGATTTTAAATATTACTCTTATAAATTTGGAAAGTTTGTAGAATAACAGGTTTTGTGTTAGCATGCAATTTCTGAAGGATATGAAGTCTGAAACTCAAATGACTGTCATTATTTAGTGATTTCAATCCTCAATGATTAGCAAGAAAACCACAAATTTTATAAGGAACAAACCAACTATATGAGACAGAAATCTGGACATTCTGTGAAAATCTAGACAGTTGAGAGCTATGCCTCAGAGGCTTTTCATTGTAGAAAGCAATCAGTTTAGAGTTGTTGCATCACAGGACTTATTTGATTTCACAGGACCTTCATTGAGGAACAAAATCAGTTTATATCTTGTCCATAATGGATCTTACCTGACATCAGAAGCCCTAAGTTACAGAAGGTAGTCAATTTAAAACTGGTGTGTTGCCGGGCTTATCTGACCTCTGATGCCCTTGACTGCAGAAAGGAACTGGTTTAATGCTAGGTCATAGAGGTTCTTACTGGACTACAGAGGCCCTGTGTTATTGAAAGCAATCAGTTTAGCTATGGTGAGTAGTGGGACTTACCTGACCACAAAGTCCTTTCAATGTATAAATCAGTCAGATTCAAAACAGTGCATAGAGCAACATACCTGACCATAGAAGCCTTTGGTTGCACAAAGCAATCAGTTTGGAGCTAGCACATAAAGAGACTTACCTGACCTCAGAGGCTCTTTGTTGTGAATCTCAGTCAGTTTAGAGCTGGCACACATCGGTACTTACCTGTTCTTAGAGGCCCTTGACTGAAGAAAGCATTTGGCTTAAGGCCATACCTCTCAACCTCTTACAGCAAGAAATCTGGACAAAGCCATTACTAAAAGTGTGACAAAGACCCAAAAATAATATTGCTCTTACAGACTTAGAAAGTTGATAAAATAACAGGTTTTACATTAGAATGCATTTTCTGAAGGGTATGAAGTCTGACACTTAAATGTCTGTCATTATTTTCTAACTTCAGTCTTAAATGAATTGCTGCTAATTTGCCAGAAAACCACAATTTTATGAAAACCAGACCAAAAATATGAGACAAATGGACATTCTGTGAAAATCTGTATAGTTCAGAGGTATGCTTTAGGCTGGTGCATAGCTGGGCTTTTCTGACCTCAGAGTCCCTTGATTACAGAAAGCAATCAGTTTTTTAATTAGTGGATAGTCGAGTGTAATTGATTTCAGAGCCCATTTGTTGCAGAAAGCCTGCAGTTTACAGATGATGCATAAAATGACTTACCTGACCTTAGAGGGCTTTATTTGATTACAGCACTCTGTTTAGAGTAGGTATTTAGTGGGAATTACCTCACAACATCAGAGCATATTCATCGCAGAAAGCAATCAGTTTAAGGCTGGTATGTAGCTGGGCTTTTCTGACCTCAGAGATCCTTGGTTGCAAACCCAATCAGTGTTTTAGGTGGTGGATAGTCAGATGTAATTGATTTCAGTGTTCATTTGTTTGCAGAAAACCAGCAGTTTAGAGCCAATGCCTTCCCTGACCTTGGAGGCCTTTAGTTGCTTATAGCAATCTGTTTAGAGCAGGTGTGTAGTGGGAATTACCTGACATCAGAGCATGTTCATTTCAGAAAGCAATCAGTTTAGAGCCTGACCTTGGATACCCTTGGTTGCAGAAAGCAGTGAGCTTAGAGCTAGTGCATTGCTGGACTTACCTGACCTCAGAGACGTCATTGCTTAAAACAATCATGTTAGAACTGGTGTATTGTGATTGCAGAAATGGAGTAATGGTATCAGCCTGAAAAGGAGAGTAGAATTGCTGGAACTGAAGTAATCCTCAAGTCTTGGTGAGTACCTCCATGTGGTGGACCATGTTTTCACAAAAATCTTACTAAGGTGTCACTGATATATATATATATATAGACTGCATTGTATATATCATGGAGAAAAGTAGCTTGAAAAATTAAAAAAATGTGACTAAGTGCACATGTCCCTGGATAAAAAGTATCCAATCCCAGTATATAAACTGGTGCTAGGACTGGAAAAAAGGCAGTGTAGAATCTTCAGGAAAGGGTTAGAACAGGCTTATGGGGATGGTGTTCACTCTGTGATATAAGGAAGAAGAAGTCCACAAAAAAACAACAGGCCAAAAAAAGGGTCATGGAGACAGCAAAGTTACTACTGAAGATAAGGAAGCATTTATTTATTATTTTTATTACACAAGATTTCCAGAATCTTCAGACAGGGAATACTCAGAAAGATTAATAGAGGAATTACAGGAAAGAAAAATACTTGGCAAAAGAAAAACTGTCAAAAGCTACAAATAAAAATGTATGATCATTAATAGAACATTCAACAAAAACATTATATAGACAAGGAAATATTGGGCTGCCTAGAAAAAGAAGTGATAGTGGAAGTAACAATGTGTAAAGAATAAAATTCAGAGCTTTTTCAAAGGCATAAAAAGACACATAAACATGGAAAAAAGACACCTGATTTGGTACCATACATACACAATGAAGAAAGCCATTCTAATCGATACAAAAAAATGTAGCTACAAAGATATTTGAATAGAAATACAGGCAAAGGACTCAGATATGGGAAATTTCACAATACAAAAAATAAGAAAGTAAAGGGGAAGTGTAGAAAAGAGAATTGGTAAGGTAGATGTAAAAGAAACAGAGACTGGAGTTATGGATTATATGCAAAATGAAAGATTTAGTATGAAAACTCCATCACGGGCAGCGTTACAGCATGTTTGCCCACAAATTATGGAGCAGCAGGTGAAGCAGAAGGCATTTGAAGATTATATGCCACATGGTGATGCTCTGGAGCCTTTGGTAGGAGACCAGTATGAAAGTCCAGTTGAAGTTGCACAGCAAGGGAAGAAGCAGGAAGCTGTAGTAATTCTGGGACAGTTAATATTGTGGAGTGATAGGCTAATGTGTTCCATTATGAAGAAACAGCAGATGAAGCAGGGTGCATCTAAAGAGGCTGTCTTACAGGAAGATGTTCTGGAACTTTCTGCAGAATACTTACAGGAAACAGAGCAAAGATGTTCTCAGTCCAGAAGAAAATGATCTTTGGGAAGATGTGTTTGATCTAATAGAGATGGATAGACATATTAAGATAAAAGAAACAGATTATAGAAAGTAAATATAACACCCAAGTATTAGAAGATTGGTAAAACAGAAGAACAAGGTATTCAGGACTATTAAGAGAATTTCACATCATTTAACAGAAATAAATCAGATATATTACTGTGCAGCTAAACCAACAAGGGATAAAGTTTTACCACAAAAACATAGAGTAAAAAAAATGGCAAGGAAGGGAAAAAGAAAAATGCCACCATGGGGACATGGGAACATCAAATAGAGAAAACTATAAAGCAACTGAGACAAGAAATGTCACTGTTAAAAGAATATAGAAAAGGGAACAAATCATCAAAATACTTAGAAAGAAAGACGAGGCAAAAGCAACATACAGTATCAAAACAGATCAGGATTATCACACACCATTGCCAATAGAAAGATAAAAATATCAGCGCAAGCAGAAAAACGTAAAAGATATGTAGATAAATATAAAGAAAAAGTAGAAAATAAGCAATTCATTGATGACTCGAAAAGGCTTTATGGCGAACTGGAAACAAATTAAAGGAGTAGAAAAAAACATTAAAAAAAAGAAAAAAATAGGCACATTTTGGAGAAGTTTTCTCGAAATTCCTGTTGAACATAACAAAGATGCTGACTGAATAGAATAATTAAAAAAACAGTAAGGAGGTCTAATATAGAGGATATGAAATGGGATGAAGTAACAGCCAGAGAAACTGAAACAAAATTAAGAAAAGCTCCAGGCCCCAGACACTGTAATTAACTCACTTAGCCTTGAATAAGAATTATTTATATGTTTATCCTGAGCAGAATCCAACCTGGTTAACAGCAAGAAATATGATACTCCCTCCTTAAGCGTGAACGTGCATGCAATCCTAAGAACTAGAGCTCAATAACTTGTCTTCCAACAGTATTCAAATTACATAGTAGAACTGATGCAAACAGAGTTTGTAGTCATCTAGAAAAATAAAGCAATTATGGCAACAGAACAAAAGGGTAAGAAAAGAAAGTCATATAGAGCAAAGGATCATTTGTTACTAAATAAAGGGATAGGTTCCTGACCCAGATACTCCCCAGACTCTGGAATAGACTGCCCATACATGTCAAGCAGAGCGTCTTTTTGGCCCTCTTCAAAAGGAACCTTGATGATTGGATGAGAGATAGGAAATTCATCCCTGGGATCACGTCAGTCGCCCTACTAGTCAGAGATCCAGGAAGTAAATAGTGTGGGAAGAAATAGCCAGGGAATTGTTATGGCTAGGCTTGAATAGGCCCTAGGGCCGATAGCCTAGTACCAACCTATGAACCTATAATTGAGAACTGTAAAAAGGGGAAGACTCTAAGTATGGCAAAGATAGATTACAAAAAGGTATTTGACAGCATCCCAGATTCATGGATAAAAGAATGCTTACAGATGTATAAAATATACCCTACATTGATCAATTACATTACAGTGGCCATGAAACAGTGGCAAACCATTCTGCAACTGGGCCATGACAAAGGGCAAATAATTAAAATTCAAAGGGAAATACTCCATGATGACTCTTTGTCACCTCTGCTGTTTTCTATTGCACTTAAGTCAGTAAGCTGTTTACTTAACAGATTAAGACATGGCATTTGGTCTAGATAAATGTGCAAAAGCAATATTTACAAAAGGAAAGCTGCAGCACCAAGAAAATATCAACCTGGGACAGGAAGGTGATATAACGCTACATGTGCAGCAGGTAGTGTATAAATATTTGGGAATAGATGGAGCATCAGCAATAAAACTTGAACAAATGTGAATAAAACTCAGTAAGGTATACTTTAGAAAGCTAAAACTAATGTTGAAAACAGCCTTGATAACTTGGAGTAAAGTCCAAACTTTAAATCAATTTACTCTTCCTGTAGTAACTTATCGTTTTGGTGTGACTGACTGGCCCCAAAAGGTATTGGATCAGTTGGACAGAAAAACAAAACAAAATGCTTCAGACTTATCAAATGATATATAAAATCAGTGTATATCAAGATTATATACTCCTCACTCTGAAGGAGGTTGGGTCTCCTTGAAATTCATTTCATGTATAGATCTGCAGTCATGGGACTGGATATATATATCTGCTGACCTCATCAGATCCAAGCATCATGAAAGTTTTCAAACATAAGGAGAGGAAGTCTAAGATGATCTCTGTCTGCCTAGTTTAACAAATACATTCCAGTGTCAAGCAGCAATGGAAATCAAGCCAGAAGTTGACAAAAATCTGTTAATAACTGAATGTGCCAAAAAAAAAGAAAGAATGTAAGGAGAAGAATCAGATGAGAAGGAAAGAAATATGGAAAAGTCATAAATACAGTGGCAAGTAATAGAGATATCTTGAAACAATCTCATATTGTTCAGGATTTGACACTGGAACGGTTAAAGAGAGATGAGTCGAAACCGAAAGATGAAAGATTAATAATGACAGCCCAAGATAGTGGACGACATACATGTAGATTTACAAAGTCATCTAAACATGTGGGTGAATCAGATAAATGTAGGTTTTGTAAAAAAAAAAAAAATTGGAAACAGTCGTACATCTTCGAGCTGTGTGTGATACACTTATGGCAGAGGGCCTGTACACTGAATGGCATAAAAATATGGAAGACGGTGCAGTGGTGCAGTGGTAGCATTGTCGCCTCACAGCAAGAGGTTCTCCAGTTCAATTCTTGGCTGGGGTGTCTTCTGTGCGGAGTCTGCATGTTCTCCCTGCATTTGTGTGGGTTTCCTCTGGGTGCTCTGGTTTCTTCCCACGTTATAAAGACCTGCTTCTGGAGCATTTCTCCCCGGGCCTCCGCTGAAAATTGACTTTGTTCCAAGTCAGACTTTCCCGGTTAATAAATGTTAAATAAATAAAATAAAAAAAAAATAAAAGACTGTTGCACAGGGGATTTTGCAATATAGAAGTAGCTCAGAAGCATTAAAAACATGAATTACAAAGAATGATGATGTGTGCATCACATAGGATCAACCCTTACCAACAGTTCAAATAACAGATTCGAGAAAACCAGATATAGTAGTCCATGAAAAAAGCAAAAGTAGCAGTGATCACTGAAATTGACGCACCTTGTGACTGCAGTTTCGTACATATACAGAGAGAAACACAAAGTCATACATTATTAGGATTTGTAAGCAGAAACAAGACCAATGTGGAAGAAAGATACCCAGACAGTTCCAGTAGTAATAGGATCAATGGGTCTAATAAAAACAAAATCTACAGTCACACTTAGATATGCTACATGTAGCTCCATATGAATTTCAGAAGGAATCAGTTCAGGCCACGTTGTGGGTGCTACAAAGAGCACTTTTGGCTAACATCAAAGATTGAAACAATATTAATTTCATGAAGTCTAATCCTATCCAGACTTATTATGGTATTAGAAACCCAAAAGACATGAAGAAATTAAACAGACAAAAAAACAAGCTGTTTAATGCTGGTACAGAGAAGTACTTATTTGAACACAGAGGTTCTTCATTATGGAAAGCTGATGCATGATGGGACATACCTGACCTCTGAGGTCCTTTGTTTAAGGAAAGGAATCAGTTTACAGGTTTTGTGATATTCTACTTACATGACTTCAGTGCTCCTTCAATGAAGAAAGAAATACCATCATGGAAGTATCGAATAGAGAAAACTATAAAGCAATTAAGATAAGAAGTGTCACTGTTAGAAGAATATAGAAGAGGGAACAGATCAACAAAAATACTCAGAAAGATAGATGTGATAAAATGATCTATAATACACTATCACAAATAATAAACTAAACATATCAGCACAGGCAGAACATACACAGATAAATATAAAGGAAAAGTACAAAATAAGCAATTTATTGATGACTCAAAAAAGTTTTATAGAGAATTGGGAAACAAGGTAAAAGGAATTGAAAGACCACCAAAAAAAGAAGAAATATATATATTTTGGAAAAGTATTTATAAAGATCCTGTGGAACATAACAAAGATATTAAATGAATAGAAGAACTAAAAGAAAAAATAAGAACTTTAAAGGTATGGGATATGTAATGGAATGAAATAACAGCCAGAGAGATTAAAACAAAGTTAAGAAAAGCCTGTAAATGGAAAACCCTAGGCCCAGATGTAGTACCTAACTTCTGGTTAAAAGTATAAACATCTTTGCATGAAGATTTAGCCATGAGTAAGAACTATTTATATGCACACCCTGAACAGACGCCAACCTGGCTAACAATGGGAAAAACAATGCTCCTATTAAGAGTGAATCTGCAAGCAACCTTAAAAATTACAGACCAATAACTTGTCTTCCGACGACGTATAAACTATACAAGGGAACTGATGCTGACAGAGTTTATAGTCATTTAGAAGAAAACTCAATTATGGCAATAAAACAAAAGGGCAATAAAAGAAAATCATATGGAACAAAGGATCATTTGTTGTTAAATAAAGAATTAGTGGAGAACTGTAAAAAGGGAAGCATCTAAGTATGGCATGGCTTGACAGCAAAAAAGCATTTGATAGTATCCCACATTCATGTATAAGAGTACTTAAAATATATATAAGATACATCTTACACTGTTCGACTACATTACAGTGACCACAAAACAATGGCAGACCACTTTGCAATTAAGCACATTCTGTCATGCCCTTCACCCATTAAGCTGTCTTCTTAACAGCTTAGGCCATGGCTATAATTTGACTCCTAGAAAACAACAAAGTGTATAGACTTTTCATCTTTTCTTTGTCGATGATTTAAAACTGCATAGCTCATCAGATGAGGAACTAAAAGCACAACTGCAAGTTGTCAAAACTTTTTCAGATATAAGAATGTGATTTAGTCTTGATAAATGTGCAAAAGCAACCTTTAAAGTAGGAAAACTGCAGCACCAAGTAAACATCAGTTTGGGACAAGAATGTGATATAAAAGAACTTGAGCAAGAGGGAGTGTATAAATATTTGGGAATTGATGACGGATCAACAATACAACATAAACAAATGTTAATAAAAGTTAGTAAGAAATACTTTAGACTTAAATTAATCCTAAAAACAGCGTTGACATCTAGGAACAAAATTTAAGCAATAAACCAATTTGTTCTTCCTGTCCTAACTTACAATTTTGGAGTGACTGACTGGCCCCAAAACGTGTTGGATAGATTAGACAGGAAAACAAGAAAGTTGCTTCATGCTCCCCAAATGATTTATAAAAATCAGTGCATACCAAGATTATATATTCCCTATTCCAAAGGAGAGATGGGTCTCCTTGAAATTGATTACATGTATAGATCTGCAATCATGGCAATGCATGCATACCTGCTGACCTCTCAAGATCCAAACATAGTGAAAGGTTTGAAACATGAGGAGAATAAATTTAAGATGACTTCTCTGCTTAATCTAGCAGAAGCATACTGGTGTCAAGTAGGAATGGAAATCAAACCAGAAGTAGATAAAAATCAGGCAGCAACTGAATGTGCCAAAAAACAAAAGAAAGAATATAAGGTGAAGGACTAGATGAGAAGGCAAGAAATGTGGAAAATGCATAAATGTAGTTGCAAGTATAGAGAACTTTTGGAAGAACCTAATGATCTGTTGATCAGGACTGAATGCAGGAATGGCTAAGGAGAGGCAAATTCAAACCAAGAGATGAAAGGTTAATATTGGCAGCCCAAGATAGTGGGCTACGTACACATTGGTTTACAAAGTCCATTGAATATATTGGAGAAACAGACAAATGTAGGTTTTGTAAAACAGAATTGGAAACAGTTGCACACCTCTTTGCTGGTTGTGACATACTAATGGCAGAAGGACTGTGTACTGAAAGGCATAATATTGTGGCAAGACTGTTGCACTGGGGATTGTGAAAACATTATGGTATTGAAGTGGCTGAAAAAACACTGTAAACATGAGCCACAAAGCATCATAGAAAATGATGAAGTCTACATCACATGGGATCACCCATTACAACAGACCAAAAGATCGATGCTAGAAAACCGAATATAGTGGTCCGTGAAATGAAGACAAAAGTAGCATTGATAATTGAAATTGCCACAGCCAATGACTACAGTGTCTTGCATATAGAGGGACACAAAGTCATAAAATATCAGGATTTGCAGGCAGAAACAAGAGCAATGTGAAAGAAAGATACCCAGACAGTTCCAATAGTAGTAGCAGCAACAGGTCTTATAAAAAAGAATCTACAATCATATTTAGATATGTTACCAATACATGTAACCCCATATGAATTGCAGAAGGAGTCATTACTGGGCACACTGCGGGTGCTGTGAAGTGCACTTCTGGCTGACATCAATGATTGAAACAATATTAATTTCATGAACTTTAATTGTACTTTAACTTAGGAATGTGGTCCATTTCGGTCATGGTATTAGAAACCCAAAAGACTTGCAGAAATAAAAAAAAGGAAGAAAGAAATAATTTTAAAGTTGGTGGGTAGCAGGACATTCTTGTTCTCAGAGGGTCTTCCCTGAGGGAAGCAATCAGTTTAGACCAGGTGACTAGCAGGACATACCTGACCACAGAGGCCATTCATTGCAGAAAGTAGTTTAGTGCTGGTGTGTAGCAGGACTTATCTGACCTTAGTAGTCCTTTTTTGCAGAAAGCAATCAGTTCCTTTCTGGTACATAGCAGGCCTTATCTGGCCTCAGTGGCCCTTTGTTGTATAAAGCAATCAGATTATAGTTTGTAACTAGCAAGTCACACCTGATGGTCAAACCCTTCATTGTGAAAAGCTATAAATTTAGAGATGATGAGCAACAGGACTTATATGATCTCACAGACCCTGCAGTTTAGAAAGAAATCGGTATGTAACTGGTGCATAGTGGGGCTTACCTGACCTCAGAAGCCCTTTGTTGTGAAATGTAAGCAGTTTAGAGCCTGTTCATAGAGTGACCTGTCTGACCTCAGAGACCCTTCAGTACAAAAACCAAGCAGTTCAAAGTTGGTTCATAGTGGGACCTCACTGACCTCAGAGGCCCTGTATTCTTGAAAGTAATCAGTTTAGCGATAGTGCATAATGGGATTAACCTGACCTTAGAGTCCCTTTGCTGAGAATAGCAATCATGGTCACCTCACAGCAAGAGGTTCTCTGGTTCAATTCTCAGCTGGGGTGCCCTTTATGTGGAGTCTGCATGTCCTCCCTGCGTTCGCTTGGGTTTCTTCCTGGTACTCCAGTTTCCTCCCACATTCCAAAGACATGCATCTGGAGCATTTCTCCCTGGGCATCCGCTGAAAATAGGCTCTGTCCTAGTTGGACTTTCCCAGTCAACAAATGTAATAAATAAAATATAAATAAATGGTGCATAGCAGTACTTGCCTGATCTCAGAGGCCCTTCATTGTAGAAAGCAATCACTTTAGAGCTGGTGCGTAGCAGGACTTAGCTGATCTTAGAGGCCCTGTATTGAGAAACAAAATCAGTTTAGAGGTGGTGCATAGTACGACTTACCTGATGTCAGAGGGCCTTCATTGGTGAAAGCAATCAATTTAGAACTGGTGCATTGTGGGTTTTACCTGACCTCGCAGGCCCTTCATTGCAAAAGGCAATTTTGAACTGGTGTGCATCTGGACTTACCTGAGCTCTGGGGCCCTTCATTGTGGAAAGTAATCGGGTTTTTGCTAGGTTGTTGCAGCACTTACTGGACCTCTGACATCCTCTGTTATAGAAATCAGTCAGTGCAGAGCTTGTGTGTAGTGGGACATATCTGTCCTCAGAGACTTTTCATTGTGAAAAGCAGCTAGGTCAGAACTAGCACATATAAAGAGACTTAATTAAACTCTGAGGCCCTTAGTGACAGAAAGCAATAATTTTAGAGTTAGCACAACATTGGGTCTTACCTGACCTCAGAGCCCTTTGTATGCAGAAAGTAATCAGTTTAGAGGTGGTGCATAGTATAACTTACCTGACCATACAGGCCTTTGGTTGCAGAAAGCAATCAGTGTAGGGATAGTGAGTGGTGGACTTACCTGGCCTCAGAAATCTTGGTTGCAAAAAGCAATCAGTTTATATCTGGTGGGTTTATACCTGAGGTCATCTACATCCTACTGCCAACCAGATAAACACTGATTGCTTTCTGCAGTCAAGGGCCTCTGACATCAGGTAAGTCCTGATACACACCATTGCTAAATTGATTACTTTATTCAATGAAGGCGCCCTAATGCCAGGTAAGTCCTGCTATACAGAAGATCTCATCAGACCAGGATTTATCATACATTACGTCCAATACTAAACTAAAAATATCAGCACGGGCAGAAAAAATTTAGAAGGTATGCAGATAAATATAAAGGAAAAGTATAAAATAAAGAATTCATTGATAACCGCAAAAGGTTCTATAAAGAATTGGGAAACAAAGCAAAAGGAATTAAGTGGGAAAGCCTACTTGGAACGAAGACAATTTTCAGCGGAGGCCTGGGGAGAAATGCTCCAGGTGCATATCTTTGTAACATGGGAAGAAACAGAGCACCCAGAGGAAACCCACATGAATGCAAGGAGGACATGCAGACTCTGCATAGAAGGCACACCAGCCGAGAAACAAACTGGAAAACCTCTTGCTGTGAGACGACAACACTACCTCTGCACCACTGCGCCATCCAATTGAAGAAATATTTGTGAAGACCCTGCTGAACATAACAAAGATGCTGAACACACATAAGAATTAAAGGAAACAGTAAGAATCTCTAGCATAGAGGATATAACATGAGATGACGTACCAGTCAAAGAAAATGAGACAAAATTAAGAAAAGCTCCTAAATGGAAAACCCTAGCCCAGGTGCAGTATCTAACTTCTGGCTAAAAAATTTAGCCCTGAGTAATAATTACTTATATGCGCACCACAAACAGACACCACCTGACAGGGAAAATGATACTCCTCCTTAAGAGTGAAACTGCAAGCCACACTAAGCACTATAGACAAGTAACTTGCCTCCCAACAATGCACAACTTAAAAACTAGAATTGATGCAGACAGAGTTTATAGTCATTTAGAAAAAATATAATTCTGGCAATAAAAAATAATAATAATAAAAGAAAGTTATATGGAGCAAGGGATCATTTGTTGCTAAATAAAAAACATAACAGAGGTTGTAAAGAGGGGATTAGATTCTAAGCATGGCATGGAAAGCTTACAAAAAAGAATTTAGCAGCATGTCACATTTATGGATAAAGGAATGGTTATAGATGTATAATACATACCTTACATTTGCCAACTACATTACACATTGACCACAAAAACAGTGACAAACCAATTTGTACTTGACCCATGGCAAATGGCAAATTATTATCCTGGGGATAAAAATTCAAAGGGCGATATTCCAGGTTGGTTCTTTGTCACCACTGACATTTTCTCTTGCCCGTAACCCATACCTAACAGATTAGACAATGGTTGACATTTGGCTCCTAGAAAAAACTTAGTTAAAGACTTCTCGTCTACTTTTTGTGGTTGACTTAAAGCTGTATAGTTCATCAGATGAGGAGTTAAAAGCACAACTACAAATAATGAAAACTTTTCAGATGATATACGAAACTTGGTCTTGATAAATATGCAAAAGCAACATTTAAAAAAGAAATTATCAGGCTGGGACAGAAATGTGATACAAAGGAACTTGAGGGGAGAATGTATAAAGATTTTGGAATAGCTGAAGTGTCAACAATAAAACATGAACAAATGAGAATAAAGCTCAGTAAAGCCTTAGAATATTAAAACTAATATTGGAGACTGCCTTGAAAGGAGTAACTTACAGCTTTGGGGTGATTGGGGCCCAAAAAGTATTGGATCAATTGGGCACCAAAATAAAAAAAAAATGTTTCATGCTTATTAAATGATATATAAAAATCAGTGCATACCAAGATTAAAAATTCAGTGCTCTGAAGGAGGTATGGGCCTCCTCAAAATTAACTACATGTTTAGATTTACAGTTGTGGGATTGCATACATATCTCCTGATCTCATCATATCCTAACACACTGAAAGCTTTAAAACATGAGGAGAAGAAATCTAAGATGACATCTTTGATCAGATTAGCAGAAGTATTTCAGAATAAAGCAGGAATAGAAATCAAGCCAGAAGTAGACAAAAATCAGACAGCAACTAAATGTGCCAAAAAACAAAAAAAAGTGTATAAAGAAAAATGATCAGATGCTAAAGGAAAAAAATGGAAAATCCACAAATATAGTGGCAAGCACGCAGATTTTCTGGAACAACTTCATGATGACCAATGTTTGATGCAGGAATGGTTAAGGAGAGTTGAATTAAAACGATAAGATGAAAGGCTATGAATGGTGGCTCAGGATGGTGAACTACTTACACATTGGTTTACAAAATCCATTGAAAACATTGAAGAAACAGACCAATTAGGTTCTGCAAAACAGAACTGGATACAGTTACACACTTTGTTTCTGGGTGTCATACCCTTATGGCAGAGGTCCTGCATACTGAAAGGAACAACAATGTGGCAAGACTGTTGCACTGGGAAATGTGCAAAGACTATGGGCAGGATTCACAAAGGCTTGCACGGAGTGTAAGAGACGTGCAACACTCCATGCAAGCCTCGCGATCCAGGAACAGCCCTAAACTCCGTGTAAGAGACCAGCTAAAACGTCTCTTACACGGACTGGGCGTGGGCAAGCTAAATACCTCACTTGCATTAGAAAGGTATGCAAATGAGGTATATTAGCGATCCATGACGCAGAAACCAGTCCGTGTAGGAGACGTTTTAGCTGCAGAAATGTACTCAGTTGACAACTGAGTACATTTCTGCAAAATCCACAATGGAGCAATGTCAGCTCCCAAAAAAGGTTGCATATGAATCAGGCAGCATGCCAATGGCCAAATATGTGGCCATTGGCAAGATAACCCGATGCAAAAATATTAAAAATATATATATTTTTTCGGCAATCGCCGATGTTTAAACCCAGCGCAGCCCCACAAAACGGGCTGCGCTTGTATAAAACATAAAAGAAGGGTATAAACCCACAAATGTGGGATTCATGTAATACATGGAATGACAATGCAGGGACCAGCAGACCAAAACCAACATGGCCACCGGTAGTGGTTGCTAAGGGGAAGCTGAGTCTAAGACATGTAACTAAGCATTAGTAGGCAATCTTATGTAAATGAGGGTTAGATACTGAATACCACAGTCACATAGCAAATGAGCACGGCCTGAGTAGTGTAAGCGATACAAAAGGGGGAGGAATAGAGTAGGAGATAGGTGACATCACTGGGGAATGGTAGAAAGAAACGCAGTTCATTGAGGCCAGTGTAACATGACAGATGACAGGCACAGATCATGGAAAGAGGTGTGCCACTAGATAAGTCATGGAAAGACAAGAAATGGAAGGTGTACACTGTTACCTACACTAAAGTTTCTTGCTGGCCGCAGCATGACGCAGTGTGCGCAATGAACTGCGGTAAGGCAGTGTGCGTGTAAGGCAGTGTGAGTATGTTGGAGGCTGTTGGCAGACGTGTAACAGTGTTTGCGCGAGTGTACGCGCGTGTAAGACAGTCTGAGTATGTTGGAGGCTGTTGGCAGACGTGTAACAGTGTTTGCGTGGGTGAACGCGCGTTTAAACCTGAATAAGTAGATCCTTAACTGTGTAAGCACGCAGCGCTGCTGTTTAAGCCACTGTGAGCGTGTTTCAGATAGTATGCAAGTTGCTCCCCCCTGAGGAAACAGAGAGGAAAAAGGAAGCAACAGAATTAATAGGAAGCTAGCAGGGATAACTGCTGAAGCTAGCAGGTGAAAATAATTAGAAGCAGGCAATTACACAGGCAAATTAGTAGCCCAGCCCAGCACTTAAAACACTGCAAACAGTGCAGGTGCAAG
>NC_056729.1:1666169140-1666334140 GCF_019279795.1 Protopterus annectens
GCTACGGAAGCATGCTGACTATCACATGCTCCAGTATTGCTGACATCACTCCGTTTAACTGCAGCCTCCGTGTAAGAGTTATAACTCTTACACGGGGGCTTCGTGAATCCTGCCCTATGACATAGAAATAGCTGAAAAACACTAGAAACATGAATCGCAAAGCATAATAGAGACTGATGACATTTATATCACATTAGATCACTCATTACCAACAGTTTAAAAAATAAATTCATGAAAACTACATATAGTAGTCCATGAAAAAAGACAAAAGTAGCATTGATCAGTAAAATTGCTGCACTCATTAATTACTTTGTCTTACATATAGAGAGAGAAACACAAAGTCATAAAATACCAGGATTTGCAAGAAGAAATGATAAACGATGAAGAAAGCTATCCAGACTGTTCAACAGTAGAAGGAGTAACTGGTCTAATAAATATTATACAATCACTGACGATTAGCATTCAAAAATGAGCATGCTGATTGGCCAGCCCAACCAGCGTGCCCATTGTAAATCGGAGAATAAACCAATGGGAAAAGGTCCGGTCACCCAGACTTTTTCCCATTAGTGTATCTCGTATTTTTTTTTTTTTACTTTTTTTTTAATACAACGTGAAAACGGAAGACATTTTACATTCAGTAGATGGCTCAGACAGAAATAAAAGGATAATGAAGTACGTTCTACAAAACTTAAAAAACTTACCTTATTATCCTTTTATTTTGTCTGTCCTGACTCTCCCTAACATAAAACGTCTCCTGGGTTCTTTTTTTTTTTTTTTTTTTTTTTTTTTTTTTTTTTTTTAATTGATTATAACAAAGAAGAAAAAACAATGTAGAGTTTCCTATCTCCGTTGCTACCTTTTCACAGCCCTGATGTACTGTGCAAGCATTGGAGCACATGTCTCATACGTATGCACAGTACATCAAAACAAGGCCGCAATATACCACCAGCCATGGAAGAACAGTAATGTGCCGTTATACAAAGACATTATTTAAGAAAAGTATTTTTTTCTTAAATAATGTCATTGTATAATAGCAATAACTGACTCCGTGGTTGTGGTATATTGTAACTTACCCATGGTTGGCTTAATTTAAAAATTTGGGCTTAGCTCTCATGATTAAACCACACCAGCCATGGGTAAATCTTCAATATACCACACCGACATCGTCGGTTATTGCTATAATAATTTACGATCATGCTTACATACACTACCAATACATGTAACCCCATATGAACTACAGAAGGAAGCAATTCTGGCCATATTGTGGGTGCTGAAAAGAACACTCTTATCTAACATCAAAGACTGAAACAATTTAATGAACTGTAATCATACAGAGACATAGGAATAGGGTCCATCATGATATTGGAAACCTAGAACACATGGAGAAATTAAATCATCAGAAACCATGCATTTTTTAAGATGGTATGTAGTGGGACTTACCTGAACTCAGAGACCCTTCACTGTGAAAAGGAAGCAGTTTAGAGCTGATGTGTAACTGGGTTTACCTGACTTCAGAAGTCCTTTGAAAGCAATCAGTTTAGAGCTGGTGTAATTGGGCTTACCTGACTTCAATGGTCCTTCATCGAAGAAAGCAATAAGTGCATAATTGTACTTACCTGACCCCAGAGGCCCTTCATTGCAGAAATAAGTCTGATTAGAGCTGGACTACAGCAGGACATACCTGAACTCAGCAGGCCTTTGTTTCAAAAACAAAGCTGTTTAGAGTCATTGAACATTGGGACTTGCAGGATCTTAAAGGCCCATCACTATGCAAAGAAATTTTATTTATTTTTTATTTGATGTTTGTTTACTGGAATAGTCCAACTGGGTCAATAGAACCCATTTTCATTGAAGGCCCGGGGAGAAAAGCTCCAAATACTGACATATACATGGTAGAAAGACAGCACGCATGTATTATAGTCCCACAGGAAAGAAGAATAGGGGTTACAAATTCCTGCAATACGGAATAAGCAGATATCACATCACTCTAATAACAAACACAGAGTAACTAAGGGTCTATATCACTTCAGCAAACTGTCACTTCAACGAATGGCAGACACAAGCTAATTATATATACCAGCTCCAAGATCGCACTACAGTGGTGAAAAGGGCAAATTTCCCAATCCTCACCGTACCGTGATCTTAGTATGAACAGTTCGACAAATCGCATGTTCGATGTAATTGTGCTGAAAACGCCATTCAATTAACTGATTTTTTGATGAACTGATAGGGACCCAGTAACTAACAAGCAAAACAATATTATATATAGATATAGATATATATATATATATATATATATATATATATATATATATATATATTTTTTTTTTTTTTTTTTTGACAATGGTAATAATGAGCAAAGTTGCACAAGATAATTAATGATTGTGCAGAGTAAGGAAAACATCTAACACAAGGAAATAGGAAAGGCATGTTTTTTAAGATGAGCAGTTTCAGTTAGTATAGAATAAGATGTGCTCCTCAGATCGATTTGTAGAGGACTAAGTGGTGAAGTGAACAGAGCAGAGCAGATATAGTGAAAAGAGACATTAGCCCGGACCAGTGCAGATGTACAGCCATGCATTGTTTAGATGTTGTTTTAATTAGGTTTTCAAGACTGCTACACTGGAAATTGCTCTAGTAGCTATTAGTTTAGAGCTGGTTGGTATCCGGCCTTACCTAAGCTCCGAGATCCATGGTTGCAGAAAGCACTTTAGATATCGTGCATGATGAGACTTACCTAACCTCAAAGACCCATATTTGCAGAAAGCAGTCAGTTTAGATCTTGTGCATAGAGCAACTTTTATGACCTCAGACACCCTTCAATGAGGAAAGCATTCATTTCCACACTGGTGCATGAATGATCATACCTGGCACCAGAGGTAATAAGCTGTAGAAAGCCATCATTTTAGAGCAGATACATACCAGGATTTCTGTGACCTCAGAAGCCATTGGTTGCAGAAAGCCATCAGGTTAGAGTTGGTGCTTAATGTAGGACTTACTTGACCTCAGAGGCCATTGGTTGCAGAAAGCAATCAGTTTACAGACCACAGGTAGGAGAACTTATCTGACGTCCCAGACCCTTCATGTCAGAAAGCAAGCAGATTAGAACTTGTGTGAAGCTAGATTGTGTTATGCCCACAGATGACAATGCACTGCATATACACCCCTGCATTTAAAAATAATGGGGCGATAGTTTCCGGGGTCCGTTGTGGCACCACCTTTGTGGAGTGGGACCACTGTAGCTGTACGCCATTCTTTGGGTACATATCCTGTAGTAAGGCTAAGTTTGAACAGTGACTTAATGTGAGGGTTCAATTCTTCTTGGAGCTCGTGTAAGACACAGCCTGGGACAACATCTGGTCCCATAGATGCTGTGTTTTTTGCTTTGGAGAGGGCAACTTTCACCTGTGCATCTGTGATGTCAGGGAGGTTACATTCAGTTGGGATAGGCATTTGCTCCTTTGGGGGGAAGGGGGGGAGAAGTTTGCGCTAAATCTGTCTGCCAGGATGTTGGCTATGTCTGTAGGTCCGGTATATTTTGTACCATTATGCAACAATTCAGAGCATATCTGGGAGTTTCTGCCCATGTTCCTGACATAACTAAAGAAGGCCTTGTGATTATCTTTAGTGTCTAGGGCAATTTTTCTTTCGAAACTGTTATATATTGTTATATATCGCAGATCAGAGTTGTAGTCAATGCCCCCAGTAATAAAGTAGGAAGAAACACAAATACAGTAAAAGTAGATGAATAAAGTGCAATTTCTTTTATTTATATATATATATATATATATATATATATATATATATATATATATATATATATATATATATAAAGCAATAGAAAACAAACAAACTGATTTAAGCAAGTTACCCAATTGACCAGAAAAAAGCTAAAAATTGAGCCCTGTTCCAGCAGTCTTCAATCAGACAAGTTCTAACTGCACACCCCTGCTTATTAGGGTGCAGGGGAACCTTCTCCAAAAAAGATGGCCTGGATCAGTGCTCAAGTTATACAAACAAAGCTAGATTCAGCAGACCTGAATCTGGTCTATGCTACAGCAACAAGGCGCACCAATTTCAGAAAGAAACAGTTCAAATAAGCAGTCACAATAAGCCTGTGACCAGAAATTCCCAGCTCAGAAGGGCAGAATCCAGCCTCTCCTCCCACAAGAGTGCAGACCACAAACCTTCTTAATGTAGAAAAACTGGCCTGAAGCCCAAGTGCTTAAGCCAGAACTAATACACTTTTAGAATAGCAGACACTGGCCTTCAATCAGCAATTCCCAATTTAGAATGATGTAAGCTACCTGTCCTGCCACAACAGTGCAGACCACAAACCTTCTTAATGTAAAACAGCCTGTATGAAGCCCAAGTGCTTAAACCAAAAGACTTAGAATAACAGTTACAATTTAATCAGGCTACGACCAAGCATTAATAAATGCAGCAGAATAAATAACATTGAGTACTTTTAAGAAAAGCAAAATAAAGTAGGAGGAAACACAAATACAGTAAAAGCAAATTAATAAAGTACAACTTTTCTTTTTTTTTTTTTAAGTGCAAGAAGAGGGGAAGGAAGAACTTAAGTGGGCTGGCCTTCTCAAATCTTCTCTCTGTATTAAGCAGAGTGAACACTAGACTCAGAATATGATCTAACTGTACTCAGTTAAGTGAGCAAATGAGATGGACCCAGGAGGAGTGTTCTACTACAGACTTACACGAGGGGCGGGCAATTCCAGAGCCACCAACACTCAACTCTCTCAGGAGTTGAGCATAAAATGATTTCTCAAACTTTGTGGCTAGCACTTAAAGCACAGAGGAATCCTTCCAGGCTATTAAATATCAGATAACAAAGAAGTTATACCAACACCCGCTCTTATAGCAAAATAACTGCAGAAAGACACACAGCACACTGTTCAGAAACACACAATTAGGAAACAGAAAAAGATGAAAATACAGTACTTTTAAAACTGCAAGTTTGTACTTAACAAAATACTAAAATTCACTACTGCAAGTTTCATTTAGCTTCAGCTTGTAATGCAGATGTTTGTAGCCAAGCAAGTCTCTCAGGAGTTGAGCATAAAATGATTTCTCAAACAGACTTCATATATGTAAAATGTTATCTCTGTATATTTATACCGTAAACCAACAATGTTTGTTTGATTTAAATGTAACTTTGACTATAATCTGTCACTGATTTGTTAAATGTTTTGACTTCTATGTAACCATAACTTGACGTATCACTCAATTGCAATGTGGAGCTTTTCTCCCCAGGCTTCTGCTGAAAATGGACATGTATCCAGTCGGACTTTCCCGGTTAACAAATGTAAAATAAATAAATAATGAAATAAGTATATGGTTTGATTCTTGGGAAGTATGGCTAAGCTTTAAAAAAGACCCTTCCCCCCCGAGGTCATTAACCTAGTAATTACCTATGAACTTATCAAAGAGTGGGAGGGTTTAGCATAATGTTTAAGGCCTTCAACAAACAAATACAAGGTACAGGCTTTGTTCTGATGTCTGGTTATTGGCTATGCATGTAATAGTCTGCAGACTGATAACCAAGGGGAAGAGGAATTCTATAGATATGGACTGGGTTGCAAGTTCATTGTACTTAACAAGCTGGTCTTGGATTGGAAACATACAGCAGGCCAGCCCAATGTATCTAGGCACTCTGATCTGTTGGAGATATGCATGTTAAGATATAACACCCCCTTTGTAAATCCCTCTCACAGACTATAAGTCCAACCATCTCCACCCCTATGTGTACAGAGACTTCTGGAAGCAAGACACCTAAGCCTGTTCTTGACTTTGTATGTGCTGGAAATTGACTTGCTTATAGTAATTTACAAGGTACTTGATATGGTCAATCACACTGCAAGATGTGACTTGTAGTCATTTGTCCTATAATGCACATTCATAGTTGCTAATGAATATGTATGTCTGTTCTTTTCCTGTATATGGCCTTTTTACCTATACATATGACTCAGGAATTATAGACAAGCTCACTAATTTAAGTATAAACCCTTTTATCACCCACTGGATAGCCAAATGGCTCACTGATAGGACCAAGGAGGTCAAAATAGGTGAGGCCAACTCGACCAAGAGGGCAGTCACTAGCAGAGATCCCCAGGGCTTGGTGTTGGGCCTACTCCTTTTTGACATCTATTTCTCTGAAATTGAAGCAAATGCTAAAGGTTTATAGCTGGCTAACTTTGCAGAGGATTTCAAGCTGGGGGTTATTATTGACTCCCCTGCAGATAATAGCATTCTTCAAGAAGGTCTATCTGACTAACAAATAGTGCCAAAGCCATGGTCTTAAACTCAATGCTAAGAAATGCATAATTGTACCCTTTGTGAAGTCAACCATCCCTGATAATTATTGTGTTGATAATACGCCCCTAAGAGTTGATCCAGTGGTCAGGGATCTGGGAACACATGTAGACAGCAGCCTCACCATTGACCACCACTTGGTCACAGTGGTGAAGAAATCCTTTTATATTGCACAACTTATAAGTAAGGTTATGGCCTCTAGGTCCAAAGAGTTTAGTATCCCACTATACCCTGCCCTTATCAGACCAATCATAGAGTACAATGCTGCTTTCGTTATGTACCTGATCATCTATATGCAGCAAGTACAGCAACCTCAGAGGCTCCTTATGAAAAGGATACAAGGCATAACAAGCCTGCCTTATGCAATGTGCCTTAAAGCCATTTCCATCTAATCAATCTGTTATAGATTGCTGAGGGATGATCTATGTCTGGCTTACAAGGCATCCACAAACCCCACACTTATGAGTTTCATTTATGACTTACATGCCGGCAAGACAGATATCTGTCCCAGAGACTGCAGCTGCTATGGAGCAGGCTTCCCATCCATGCGAAGCTGAGTTTTGCCTATTACCCAGTTTAAACACAACCTAGAAAAGTGGATGGGAAATATAAAATTTACACAGGGCCTGACACCCATGTCCCTTATGGACAGAAGCTGCTTATTAATGCCTAGGCCTCAATGTCCTGTATCAATATAGGACATCATAGGCTAGTAACAATCTATGAATCTATGATGATGTTGTGCAGTATCTGATCTAAGTGGTATGGTTAAACAAAGAGCACTGATGACTGATGTTACAGGTAGTCAAAATATGTTCTTCAAAGTGTAACGTGTAGATTTTGTCACTGTAATACCTTCTGTGTAGAAATCATTTTAATCCACGTGTTCTGTGCATGTGTGGATCTCGAGGTATACAATTCACTACCAGACTGCTGCGCTGCTTCAACCTTGTCATGCTGTTCTCCCACACTATCATAAAATGATTCCTCCCAAACTGCTGCCTTAATGTATCATCATCATCATCATCATCCTATCGCTTGTCTGGCTGGGGTGTTAAGTTCCGACTCTCCAGAATGAGAGGCTGGTACCCTTAGTTGACATTGCATTTTGCAGTATGTGACATAATGTGACCACATGTGATGCCTCCTTGAGTATATATTGAATGACGCCCTGAATGTTCCCAGACACCTTCATGAGGAATTCAGCAGACCAACCAAATGCTCACTCACTATCAGTGCTGACTTGTGTGTTTTATTTTAGGCCTCTTCTGCAGCATGTAAAATGGCAGTAATCTGCCAGGCTGTAATGGACAGCCTGTATCTCCTGATGCGAGAGAAAAAAATAGTGCGTGCACTTAAGAATATTGTTTCTGCACATATAATAATACTTCATCTTAAAGGAACTGTTTATATAAATACTTGGCTACTACATGCCCATGTGGTATGCGACCACCAACAGACCTTATTCGGAGATTAGTGGTTCTCCAGATGTAAGACTCATGAATACTCCCATAGTGTTGTATTAGCACCTGCATAATTATACTGTTTATTCTAAAACCAGCTAACAGCTCAGGGTAAGGAAACTTTCACATGGCACTTACAGACAGGGGCAGTTGTAGATGCTCTAAGCAGAAATATATACCAAAGCCGTTTTAACCATGGGCATTGATAACTGGAAAAACAGGGGCACAAATGGTTAGGCTTAAAATGGTTCTAGGACTGTTAGCCTAGTAACTTTCTATGATCTTTTGATTCAGTTCATTTGAAATTTCAACATTTCTTTACTGGAGGGAGTGCTTTTACAGATATGATGGTGATATGTGGCACCAAGTACTTTTGCAAGGTATATGATACCACAAAGTCCTTCCATGATTGAATAGTACAAAGCTCATATTCTTGAGAACTTTAAATAGTTCCCAGCTTTGTGGAAAATGATAGCCAGAAATGTGTCTAGAATATGGAAGGCTGTAGTTGGGAAACTCCTAGATTGTCAACCATATAGTGTTTGAATGGTTCAAATACCAGTATACCCAGCAAAAATTGTACATTTTTTTAAGAGGGACTGAGTTTCCACACAGTATGGGTGCAGTTTTGTGGTACTTGCATCACACACACCCTGCACCTCCCTGCCTAGACAGCATCCATAAATAACCTCCTCTGCATTGTCTAGGAGCAGTTTCAGTCAAGGATTTACTTGCACTTACTTTCTGTAGGTCAGGCTGCAGGGGCAGGTGATAACATGTTGCCCCTTGCATACTTGCCTGGTTTACAACAGCTGCAATAAATGACAAGTTGTTGCCGCATGCGTTCGTAGGTACACAGGCACTTACTAGGCTACTGATCTATGGAAGCCTAGCCCTGTATTCCCATGGTAATTATTAGCCCTTATATTTTGTAATATGAATTTTTAATGACATGCTGCACAAGTATATTCCCTAATCCACGAGGGACATTTGTGCTAAACCAGGGGTAAACCTATGATTACCCATCCATTCATCCAAGTTACTTTTGAACAGAGTAAAAAACGTAGTCTGCTTTATGTGGAGGGGAAGACATTTCCATAGAAGTTGTACTCTGTGATATATACCTGTCCCTCCAGCATATTATGTATATTTTGCAAACGAGATTGAAATCCTGTGTTTCTGATAGCATTTGACTGGCAAATGTGTAATAGGACTGAAAGAACAGAGTCTGTTCATGTTCTATCCAAGGCAGAGGTTGCCTCTTGGTAGGCTTTGAGATGATCTGTGTACTTTTTATGATTTAGACCCCTGACTTTTTTTTTCTGGTGAGGAAGCATTGTATATCCATTTCTTTCATTCAATGCCATGTTTTACTTTTTCCTTGTAAGAGCTCTGCATGCCTCCATAATATTATGGAATCACTCATACAGCACCAACTGCTGCCAAATGCTTGCATACTTCTCCAGTTAAAGTGTACTGGTCACTTTCTGAAGCAGTTCTAGGTAACAAACCTTTGTAGTTGGATATGACCTCCTTGTGATATAAAATATCAAAGTATACAGTTTTAACTCAAGCAGGGTGCTGTTTTTGAATTTTATTTTGTTAGTGAAGTCATCATCAGAATTTTTTTCTCAGAGCTGAAAGTCCTTGCCATGATATCATGAAGGACTAAACCCACAATGCCTCACTACATAAACTAAGGTATAGGTTACTGTAGTTTCATGCTAAATGCAGTAGTAGTTTCTTACAATACAAATTGTCAACTTGCAGACGGATCACATGACATTGAAAATTAACACAGATAATGATGTAGTAGAGAAACTACAATGTAAGCAGGAAGCTGTTCCTTTAAAGATGTAACTTGTTTCGCTTACCAATCATGCTTTGCAGCTGTATGTAATCATCGCCTAATACCTACCATGACATCCATTTGTGGATATGATTATAGAGAAAAGCTGAGTAAAGAGTAAAATTAAAATACTCAAACAACAAACTATAATCTTTATTGTTTGCAAAATCACTCACAAATTTAACATGAGACTCATAACCTGAAATGAAATTAATTGTAAAACAGAGATGCTACTGAAAGTGACAATTACACTTCAAATAATGCATCTGCAGGCATTCTTTCAGAATCATAAGTGTTCTTCTAATGTTTACAGCTTAACTGTTGCAAACTACCTCCAGCATAATAAATAAGAAACAGCCTCAGTTACTCACAGCAGGAAAAAGAAAAATAACAAAATGTATTATGTTATCTCTTTCACGGCATTCACAGCTTCATCAGACATACATTCTCTTAAAAAACAGAAGCATTTTAAAACAATACCAATTAATGGCATCACAAATCAATTAACAAACTCAAAACACATTGTCAAGCACTTAAAAGTTTTTTTAAAAAAACTATCTTAAAAATAGCAGTTAAAGGTTCATTATATTTTAATGCTTCAAAGGTGTCTTTCAAAAATGGTTTTAGGGAGACTTTGGCATTCAGTCTCGGAGGTCTGTCTGATGTTTAATTATCCAATTTTGCTTTGCCACTTCAGTTTTGTTTTTAAAGTCTCCTCCCCTTATACCTTCAGCTAACACTTCTAATACAAAGAAACTAAAGCCATGATTCATTCCTTCTTTTAAAACATGTTGTTCCAAGACACTAGTTTCTTTTGTGTTCCATACATCCCTGTAGTGTTCAAACATCCTGTCTTTCAGCATATGATTGGTTTTACCGATGTAGTATGCATAACATATCTTATCTGTGGTGGTGGTGCTGCGGTACTGTTGTCACCTCACAGTAAGATGCTGTCCGGTTTGATTCTTAGCTAGAGCGTCATCTGCGTGGAGACATGCGTGAATGGGCGCACCTTCGTTGAAGGTTGTGCGTCAGGGCTGGTAACACGGCACGTAAAAATCAACTACCAATCATTAGCGGACCGGAGTTCCACTGTGGCGACCCCTAACCGGGAAAAGCCGAAAGACACAGACAAGTATGCATAACATATCTTACTGAAATAAATGACATTTTTTTGTCCTACAATCAGCGTAAAAATTAAAGTCAATGTTAAAGTGCAATATAGGGTGTTGATAAGATTCACCAGTATATACATATTTGCATGCACTACAATTTCTGCATTTCTGTGTACCATTTCTTTCTGAAGGAATTCCTTGGTTCTTATTTAGATTATATCATGAGCGGACAGATGATCCACTGTGGCAACCCCTAACCGGGAAAAGCTGAAAGAAGAAGAAGAAGAAGAAGCACAGGTGCCTTTTAAGGGATGTGTTGTTCTTAAACAAAAAGCATGGTGTTACACTTATCACATTTTTAAATTCATCTACAGTTCTTAGAATGTTCCAATTAGATTTCACAATATCACATATACTGTTAATGTCACTGGAGTATGGCAGGGTGACCCTAAAATCACCAGGCTTCACTCATAGTTTCATAGTTTCATAGTATAGTACTAGGCTATCTGCCCTAGGGCATTTGTAAGCCTAGCCATAGTGATGTGGCTTTTGCCACCCCATGAAATGGTACAAAAATGTACAGAATAAAATTAGAATACTGTGCCTCTGTCTAGTAGTGACACAATGAAGGTCCCCTTATATAATAGAATTAGTTTACTGTGCCCCTGTCTAGCAGTGACACAGATGTGACCCCTGGGGTAAACTTACGATCTCCCATCCACTCATCAAGATTTCTCTTGAAGAGAGTCAGTGAGGGACTCTGCCTAATACTAACTGGGATCCTGTTCCAAAGCATGGGAAGCCTCTGGGTTATGAATCTATCCCTCCAGCATGTCCTATTCATACTTGTGCCGAGGTTTAAGTCTTTAGCTTTAGCCTCGTGGTCCTGATGGATTTGGTTTTTTTGAGGTGGAGCATGTCCATCAGATCCTGATTGGACATGGCCTTGTACGTCAGGCAGAGATCACCTCTGAGCAGGCGGTATGCTACTGAATAGAGCTGAAGTTTCTTTAGTCTGGCAGAATAAGACATATGTTGAGACCCTTGATCCTCTTGGTGAGGTACTTTTGTGGTCTCTCCAGCTGTTGCAAATGCCGGGTGAGGTACATACCAAATGGGGTATTGTACTCAATCATGGGTCTGATGAGGGAGGAGTATAGGGGTACAATGACATCCCTGGATCTGGATGTGAATCCCTTCATGATGAGGTGTGCAAGGTAGAATGTTTTTCTAACCACTTTGGCAACGTGGGTGTCAAATGAGAGGTTGCTGTCGACTTGGGTCCCTAGGTCTCGGATTACTTTTTCCGTACTCAGTGGGTTGCTGTCTATGTGATAATTTGTGGGTACTTTGTTTTTCCCAAAGGGGATGACTATACATTTTTTGGCATTTAGTTTAAGGCCGTGACTCCGGCACCAGTTGTCCGTTTCTGTGAGGCCTTTTTATAGGATGTATGTGTCCGCTCCACAAAGAAACAGAAAATAAAGCATGTATCTAATCCTCTTCAAATTTTCTTGGATAGTTTATTGGGTCTGGCTCTGGGTTTAATTCAGGCTATTGATACTTCCTGTAAAGAAGTTTCTGATAAAAAAAAGAGGGGATTCCTCATTCTCTAAAGAGATTTAAGATTCTGAATCTGCACAGGAAGATGTAGGAACTGAGAGCGTTTAAGCTCTTTTCCTACATCCAATGAGGTCATGCAGCTTGTTGTTGTCGTTGGTCTTTCGGCTTTTCCCAGTTAGGTGTCGCCACAGCGGAACTCCGGTCCGCTAATGATTGGCAGTAGATTTTCACGAATGCCAAGGTGCCAGCTCGACGGTCAACCTTCAACGAAGGCACGCCCATTTAAGCATGTCTTTCGAATGCCCACCCAACCACGGGAAGGACATGCAGACTCCACACAGAAGTCACTCCCCGCACTCCAGCCGAGAATCGAATGGAGGAACCTCTTGCTGTGAGGCAACAACGCTACTGCTGCACCACTGAGGTCATGCAGCTTGTCATACTCAAAAATCCTACCTCCGGACTCCTGCATGTCATATGCAGCTGCAATTGTCTCCTTTCTTGATGGCATTATATATTAAAACCTATTCTAGTTTGAAGGTGAACAAACCCAATAACCATCGATATTAACTTCACTAATTAGCTTGTGCTTTGCAAGTCAAGAAATACAACCTGCCGATTGACTCAAGAAAGGAACACAGTATCTGAAGCTTGCACTATATATATTTAAAAAGCCAGGTTCTCTCCGTTATTACTGTACCTTTTTTTCATTATTTTTCATAAATGGTACAGCAGGTATATAGGAAATGCATAAGAGTCGCGGCCAAAAATCACTGACATTTTACTGAGGATTCTCACACCTGACCATATTTTTCACTGCATCCTTACTAGGTAAATGGGACTGTGATTCAACAGCATGAAGTAGGGCTTTGTAATTGCATCAGCTGCACTTTCACAATGCATTATGAACAATATCAGAGATCATCTCAGCATACCTGTCCCCCATGAGCATATTCAGGGGTAGGAAAAATAAAATAAATTTGGTTTTGAGTTTATTCCAAGTGGAGTCTCTTCTCCATAGTATGGCCTGTATCTATTCTGCCTTTCTCTCCAGGCTTCTGTGATACAGCTATCTATCTCTGCAGCTTTATAGCCCCTACTAAGAAATTCGACTTTAAGATTTGATAGTGCCCTTTCCAGATCGACATCATCACTGAAAAGTCTCATTGTTCTGAAGACCTGCCCCTTCATGACATTTTTCTTTACATGTCAAGGGTGCATACTACTATTATGTAGGATGTTATTTCTCCTAACTGGCTTTCTATAAAGGCCTGTATGCATTATATGTAGTTCCGCTCTACTAATCTTAACGTCCAAGAAATCAATGTCACTATAAGAATATTTATGGGTAAATTTAAGGACACTAGTAGTAGTCTGCAGATATGCAATAAAGTCATTCAGATGTTCGATAGTGCCATCCCACAACAAAAAGACATTGGGTAGGATTCACAAAGCCTCCGTGTAAGAGATACATGGCTTACACGGAGGCTGCAGTTAAACGGTGTGATGTCAGCATGTCATGCATATGCATGAGGGCATGCTGAATCACACCTAAGGCTAACACGGTCCGTGGAAGACAGTAGGGGCGTGTCCGTAGGCCGAGCCCTGCAAGCGGACACGCCCCCAGAAGAGTAAAATTGCCCAAAGTAAACACCCACGACAGAGGCCATGGAAATGTGAATGAACACAACACAACACATGCCCCCACAGACTATGAACATAAAATATATAAATGAACATGTTATATATTTTTTTAAATCGTAAAGATGTTTGCCCGTGAGTGCGCTCGTTTGCGCGGGTGTGCCCGTAGCTTAGCCACAGTTAGCAGTCAGTGGAAAAGGATATAAGAACTAAATATGCAAAGTAAGCCAAGAAGCAATAGCGTAGCGGTAGAGACGTCGGCTGAAGAGCAGGCATTCATGGTTCGAGCTCCCACAACATCAATTTTTATTTTTAGTAAAATAAGCACGAAACAAGTCCCTGACAAATATGTACACATATAAAATCATAGTTTATGTAAAATGTAATGAAATAGTCCATTTATTTTGAAAAAATGTGAGATAACAAAACAATAAAAAATGCGAGATGTGCCTATAGCTGAGCTACAATTTAACAAGGTGAGTGCATCTGCCCGTAGGTGAGCAGTGGTTTAACAGGTGTAAAATGAGTGCCCGTAGGTGAGCAGTAGTTTAACAGGTGTAAAATGAGTGCCCGTAGGTGAGCAGTGGTTTAACACACTGGAACTGTGTGCCCCTAGCTGAGCTGAGCGTAATATGCATGCTAACAGCCAAATGAAGCGTAAACCAGCATACCCCGTTTCCGCGGAGCTGCGCATCACACCAACAAGCTAACCGACGGGCAACGTTGAGCAAGCTGTATTAAAACTGCCTTTACACAGACACACCCCCTAGCCTGTCTAGACAGTCATAAAAAATAAAAAGCAGTGACCAGGTTCGAACCCAGGATACTATGCACCATAGTCAAGGTACTGAACCACTAAGCCATGACAGCAGTACCTAGAAATGCAGTAATAGCAAATATATAGGAATGAATACAAAGTGGAGCATGACAAAGCAGGTTTTGTGAAGTTGATACAATTCCAAAATGGCCAATCACAGATATGTGCGGGTAAAACGGCATATATAAGCCCCATAGGCGGGAATACACAGCATAAACGATTGTAGAACTAACTTGCAGCCAGAATGTCAGGAGTAGGTGAGGGTAGTTGCTTTCGAGCACAGAGAAGGGGCATTGATGAGTCCAGATACATGGTCTGGCTCCTACTCCACAATCATGAGGCCCAACTCATGCAGGGCCAGGTCCTGTGGGGAGCATATAGGGCTGAGGCGTGGGACCGGTTGGCTCATGATCTCACCAGTGCCACAGGGATTCCAAGGACTGGTGAGCAGGTCCATCACCACCATGCAGACCTGAAGAGACGCAAGCAGGACCAATTGAACCTTTGGATCCAGGAGGCCCGGCAAATGCCCAACGCCCCACTACTGAGTAAGTTACATGTAATTATGTATGAAAGAAATTAAACTAGCTGATATTATGGAGATGTGTATTCCAATATTACTTCATTTATATTACAGCTGCAGGTGTCCGTTCTGTGAACCGCAGAGCCCATGGCGATAGGCTGGTGTGGTTGCACCACTAGGCAGGTCAGTAATCCTCTCCCAGTAATTGTAAAGAAATATAAAAGTATGACAGTTAGCAAAAGAGTGCAGTGTAGTCACTAAGTAATAAAATGTGCAAGTAACAGTGTAAGAGTGTTTGCAAGTATTGCTTGATTACAAAAGTGTGTTGCAGTCTGTAATCCAAACAGAAAAATGAAAATGTCTGAAATAAAGTCTGAAATAAAGATACCCCACCTGTAATATAATAGTACACAACCTGCAGCAGGCTGAAAAGTACAGCTGCAGAAGATGAGCAAATCACATGTGTGAAATATACCCCTGTTGAAATACTGAAACATGACAGAAGTGAGACTGCTGGAAAGGATTGTAATAACTACAGGTAAAACATGTCAATAAAGCCTAGAAGTAAGTACCATCCTGAATAGTAAAATGAAAACAAGTGAGAGAGTGTGAGAAAGAGTTACGAATCCACCAATAAAGTAGTAATAACCCCTGAATAAAGTATACTGCAGTCAGTACAGAATGAAATGAATGTGAGAAGCAGAACCAAACAGTGAAATGTGTTCAAAGTGTTGCTGCAGCTGGAATGTGTATCCCAAAATCTGGATATGTTGCTCTCAGTCTGCAATATGCAGATAGTATGATTGTCTGACATACCAAACATCAACAGTTGTCTATAGCTATATAAAGCAAATGTAGCAGGATGACGTA
This sequence comes from Protopterus annectens, assembly GCF_019279795.1. Classification (NCBI taxonomy): domain Eukaryota; kingdom Metazoa; phylum Chordata; order Ceratodontiformes; family Protopteridae; genus Protopterus; species Protopterus annectens. The sequence goes on from NC_056729.1 coordinate 1,666,185,312, forward strand.
GCTGAACAAAGCCAGATATGAATGTGTATGAAGAACAATAAAATGTATATTGATGTAGCAGTAACAGTCCTATCACCAAATTGAAGTAGTTATCATATAGGAAACTGTAGTTAGAACAGTAGTGTGTATATATCTGCAGCTATTAGAAATGTACAGCATATGTATTGGTATTCGAAGGTGTTAATATTATTTTCTTCACCCCACCCTATAACCACATATAATCCATTCCACGTGAAAATGGTATGTGCAATCACAATTAACACCCCTGGACATTTGTCCTGTTGGGTCATAAATATTTGCATGTCCGTTGATGCATCTGCCCTGTTCATACATCCAAACCTGATGGCCTGTTGCCATCCATCAACCCTGCATGTTGTTGGACTGTGTATTGCTGTTCAAATTACGCATGTGTTATGCTCGCTGTTCAATGGTGTGAATATCTGGGTGTTTGGTTAATGGGAATACTAATGCATGCTGTTGCAACTAATTGCGAATGGTATTGTATGTTACTAACCCAAACTGTCATGACATAATGCAAAACATAGGACGACAGGGAAGGCGGGTTCCAGCGGACCCACCTCTCCCACCTCAGCTGGCGAGTGCACCTGGCACTAGTGCCCAGTCTGGACCCTCCTCCGGTGGCCCTGTGCTACCTGCGGGTGGAAGCGCTGTAGGGGATGGGGCTCATCTCCCCTCTGCAAGTATGGCCGGAGGAGAACCACCACTCACCCTCCGTAGCGTCCGAACTGTGGTGTGTAGGGAGATCCGGGACTCTGTTCTTGGGCCCCTACCCCAGCTTGAGGCACAGGTGGCACAACTTATGGGCATGCCTGTTGCTCGGCCTACACAGCCCCCAGCACAGCCCCGTCATGGGCAGTGAAGGAACAGTGGCAACTGCCCATGGGTGGGGATATCAGTTCCACTGTTGCCATCTGTGGGCTCATGGGCTCTGGATATCCAAACATCCATCCCCATCAATTGTGTAACGCCCCCCACATGTGTCATACACCGCCCTTGTATGTGTCTTGTTTGTCTTGTCTGTTGACCTACCCAACCTACCTCCCCAGCTATACCGACTTCCTTCACCTGACATACCACTCTCACCTGAAAAAAAAAGGGCACTCTGTACCCACAAAAGAATTACGCCCCATACATAGCTGTCCATTCCGCACACATGTCTGCTGGACATGGAAACTATCAATTACAATTGGCTGTACAACAAGTATTATTGTTGCCCTGACACCTCTCTCAGGGGTGGAAGGTTTCAAATGTCACACCAAATTACATACATATGCACAGCTGTTGCTGATGAAGAAATGGGCAGCTATGGGCCTTACCTACATCCCTCCTGCAAATCCCAAGCTTGTTTCCCTACTGTCTTACCCTCTTTGTGACCCCTTTTTCACCACTTTCCTGTCTCCCCATTTTCATTTCTTTCAAAGAAAATAGTGCGGGTGTGCGCCAGAGTAAGCACTGTTAAGCGGTTGTAAGCGGGTGTGCGCGGAGCTGAACGCTAGTGCGCATGCGGGAGCTCCGCGCAAACCAGCGCTAACCCGGTTACAACTGCTTAAAAGTGCCTTAGTCACTCTGATTGACAGGTCCTGTAGTCAGTTCAAAAGCAAAATAAAATCCCACTGTCAGTCCCGAACCCAGGAACTTGGAAACAGTAGTCTGCATGACCTACCACTAAGCCATGACTCTTATACAAGAACATTGTGCTAAAATAAATATATCATGTAATAGTAGGAATGAATGTAAAGGGAATATAGGATGTGTAGTACACAAAGCATGTCATTTATACTTACTGTCAAAACTAGTGGATTTCCATAATAGTAGTGTGTGAACAGAAACAGCCATGCTAGTTGGTAGCTAGTAGGTAATAATGTCAGTTAATGTACATATATAAATGTATGTATATTTACATATATATATATATATATATATATATATATATATATATATATATATATATATAGTTGTAGGTGTCAGTGTGCATACACACTTACTACAGGAAACAGGAGAGAGGAATGGAGAAATGTGAATCTACAACACAGCCTGAATAATGAGAGAGATACTAACCTTTACACTCACAGAACAGTGTCCACAGCATACCAGCATGGTCCCCGCCCTTACAATCTGAAAGGGCAATGCCTATCTCGCATACCCTTTTATAGCACTGTCCTGAAATCACAGTGAGAACTGCAATCAGTACACAACTGGCTGCATGCAATTAGCAAATGCTGGCTTACAATTGGTGCAGAGGCCATCACATGGACTTATGCAGATACCTACAAAAGCATCCTGTACTCACACTCCACACATGCAATACATTCATTGCACTGTCTGGAGGCAGACAGAGAGAGAGAGAGAGAGAGAGACAGACAGAAACAGAGACAGAGAGAGAGAGAGGAAAAAAAAATACAAACAACAACACACGGTATACACACTGAGTCTAAGCTGTCAGCAGTGACAGTAGCAAGCCGTGCCAGCAGCAGCAGGAAGCAGTAGTAGCAGTAACGCAACCAGCTGCGACAAACACAGGTAATGTAAAGTAACAGGTTAATAGTCTGCATACTGTGAACCCTCCACATGTGTCATAGGTCTGTATCTATAGGTATGTCCACGTGATATGTTGTGTGCATGTAGTTCCACCAAAAGGGGATGACTATACATTACATGTCATTCAGTGTTAGGCCATGATCCTGGCAGCAGTTTTCCATTGCAGTGAGGCTTGTCTGTAGGATGTGTGTGTCAGCTGGTGTAACGACTATGGTGCTTAGTTAGCAGTCATCTGGGAACTTTGTCATCCACAACCCGCACATGTTCGCTTTTACATCTGTGAAATAAATGCCAAACAAGAGGGGTCCTAGGACAGAGGCCTGTGGGATACCACATGTGACTGGCATTGAGTTTGACATGGCTCCTACAATATCGATATTATGGATTCTGTATGTCAACCAGTGTGCAACCCATCATGTGACATATGTAGTAACATGTAAGCTAATGAGCTTGTCTATGATGCCTGAGTGGAGTACTGTGTTGAAGGCCTTAGGCAAGTCCAGGTAGGCTGTATGGATTGCGTTGCCCTCATCAATGGCTGTAGTGACTGTTTTGAAAGGTCAACCAGGTTCAAAAGGCAGGATCAGCCCATCACAAAGGCAAACTGGCCGGGAACAAGTGGCTGCAGGTACCCAATATTGCTGTATATGCGTCCCATACTGAATCATTCCATAGCTTTGCAGACCAGACTGGTTAAGCTTATGGTGCGGTAGTTCCCAGGGTCGGTAGAGGTGCCTCCTCAATGAAGTGGGACCACTGTTGCTGTATGCCAGTGTTCAGGTACATATCTTGTAGTACGGCCAAGGTTAAATATCAGTCTTATATGCGGTTGTATGTCCCCTTGGAGTTCACGTAGCACACATCCAGGGATACCATCAGGTCACATTGATGCTGTGTGTTCTGCTTTGCTGACGGCGGCCCTCACCTGGACATGTGAGATGATAGGGAGGTTACATTCAGCTGTGATAAGTATTTCTACTTGTGGGGGAGAAGGAGGGGGGATACGTGCACCGAACCTGTCTGCAAGAATGTTGCCAATATCTGTGTGTTCGGTGAATGTTAAGTAGGTGTGTATTAACTCAGAGCATATCTGAGGCGTTTGGTCCATATGTGTAACATAACTGAAGAAGGTTTTGTGGTTATCTATAGTGTTCGTGGCCATTTCCCTCCCAGAGTAGGCCGTGGATGTTGTTATGAGAGACCGTAGCTTATTACCAGTGCTGACCACAGATGCCTTCCCTTAATGTGAATCTGCTCTATCCTGCAGTAGCCTCCTTCTATTGTTATACAATCTGCCTTTGGCTGGGGTCCACCGGACAGGATGCCTAGCCTTTGTGCATAGGGTCTGGGTTAGAAATGTGTGTGCATGTTCCATGCAATCTTTGGGATGTCCGAGGGAAGCATTCGCAAAGGGGTCAGCAGTGTGGGTTGTGGCTTCCACTGGCCCAGTGGGCTGCATGGATACCACCTCAGTCCTAACCAGTGAATAACTGTCTAATCACATACATATCAAAGTAGTCTACTGTGCTGGTGGTGGTGGTGGGATATGTATATCCAGGCCGAGTAACTTGTGTCCAGATCACACTAGTGGATGGCGTTCCACATACAGTACCTTGGTATGAACCCCCAGAGTGAGGTTGTGCATTGGACCTGTCACAGTGTGCTGACCGATGGGGCATGCTACTATGTTGTATGGAATGTGGCAGGTATTGTTGCACAGGTGTTGGCTGAGCACTGATATCTGGTCATGTACTTGTGTATCCACCAAGAGACACACACATGCTACATATGGGAGTAGTACTATATCACTACAGTTGAGTATCATGTATAGTATGTGTGCCATATATTGCTGACATAGTCTGCTGATATCCTGTTTGTGTTCTCTTCCAGGGACATGGCGCATCAGCGTAATCCCGCCTACTCTGCAGCAGAAGATGAGGAGATACACCAGAGCCTGGGGCGGGATTATGACATACTGTTTTCCCGCACCAGCCAGAATTAGCAGGAGAGGGATGCACTGTGGCAAGACCTTGTCCGTAGGGTAAATGACATTGGCACGCATAATAGGACATATGAGCAGGTACGACGTCACTGCAGTGATTTAATCAGAAATGTCCATCAGCGTGCATCGGATATCCACAGGCAACAGGGTGCCACAGGAGGTGGGGTGGCTACACATCCCCCCCTCACCAGACTGGAGGGGCTACTCCTAAGTGTTGTGGCTCCAGCCCCGGAACAGCAACAGCAATACACCTGCATCATGATGGAGGTTGGATCCACACAGCAGCACGACATGGAGCATGCAGGTAATATGCCATATGTACACTTGACTGTTCTGTACACGGTTAGTTTATGCATGTGTAAGGTGTGTCCGTGGTATGTAGCTGTCAACATAGTATGTAACTGTGCAGGTGTGATATTGGCAATATCAGCAGCTGACGTGTGAAAGGCAACTGGTGTACTACTGCACTGTATCATATGCAGTATCAATGGCACAGTTGTGCCCACTGACATTAATCTCCTCATTTCTGCAGGTCCCTCCGGTGTTACAGCAAGGCAGGCCATCCATGCTGGTGAGTGTGTTTTAACAATACCTATAATAGTCCTGATAGTGCTAGTAATACTAGTGTAACTCAGTAGTGCTCTGTGTGTATACTGCGGGGTGTGCATGTGTGCATGTGTGCCTGTGTCCACGTGTGCATGTGTGCATGTGTGGCACAGGAAGGTGTGTCAGGATCTGCCATTGGTCAGCCAATTGACAGTACACAGCTGTCAACCCCATCATTGCGCACAGTCATCCTGCCAGTACATCCTATGTCACCATTGTCCCTAGGTGATGGACAGGATACAGTGGGCATCGACCAGGGTAATGTGGTATCTGTGGCACATGCTTCCCCACACAGCAGCCATGGGCAGGGTCCTGCGATGGTACCACACAGACAGTTGCCCATGGGTTCTCGTGGGAGCATCCATGGGCATACTGCCTCTAGCAGACATGCCCAAAGAGGTCTGTCAACCTCAGCTATGTTTTGGGCTGTCATGCAGGCACATTCCTGTATGGAAAGGCACACCAGACATGGTCTGAGGGAGCTGAGAGCATGTCACACAGCCATGACTGACAGTATGCGTGACATCGCGGATGCTATCCATAATTTCACCGATGTCATAGATAGACGTTGTGGGGACATATTACAGCAGTTCCACAACCACATGTCCATGAGCCAGAGCAATGGTGGGTGGTTGCGGCGTCGATGTGTCTGTATGCCAGCAACAGCAGCAGCTGGCAGTTGGCGTGGATGACAACAGGCCTGCGGACGCCTCCATAGTGCCAGCAGCAGCCCCAGCAATGCTGGGTCTGTGCTGTCATCAGAATGCCCCAGGAGACCACGTGCACGTGGCTCTGGACAGTCCCAACAGGGACCTGTGTCCAGTCAACACACTCCCGCTTCTGATGACAGTAGCCAGTCTGGCTTAGTACTGGATATGGTCCGTAGCACCCCTGCCAGGCACAGGTACCATGTCCGTGCCCACAGACACTGATCTGTATGACCTGCCAGGTGCAGTCTGTGGCTGTCCACAAACTCCTGTATATGGCAGCCATGAGGTGGAACTGTGTGCATGCATACACACATGCGAAATGTTAACACCTAGGGCTACCACATACATGCACACACTGCACCAACAGTGCCCCACCCTGTACTGCTGTCCCTCACCAACACACATACACACACATGTCAATTGGTGGTATCAGTGGCAGACTCAGGCATACCTTATTCACACCCTGTGCATATGATGAAACTGTGCCACCTCCTGCAATCTCCAACATCAGTGCAGGAACAGGTAAACACGTTGCTGATGCACAGGGTGACTACATAGAAGTGTATTAGTAGTATCATGTTGGTAACAGTACAGTGTGCTGATATGACTGTGTATATCCCAGCATGCCTGATGCAGTAACCGTATGACTGTCCGGAATTGTTATCTACACCCATAGTACGTACCAAAATGTAACAGCTGCACATTATTGCATACCGGTGATAAGGATGTCAACAGATAGCCACATACACGGGTAGCACAGGGGGGAAGCTAATGCAAGTAGTGATACGCAATGATGGACATGTACAGTAATGGTGGCAAGTTGCCCACAACGACTATGCAATATGGATGTTTGTGCATGTTGATATGTGTGCAGTACCAATGTAATCCAAATCACAATTAACTATGACATAATATCAGTTCTACCATGGACATCTGAGCTGTGCATTCCTGGGTACATGTTGATAGTGCCTACATATTTGCACTGTTACCTACTGTTAGTGTTACCCCTTCTTTGTTGTGTAATGGACTACTTCCAGCCCTGCTTACTGTAGCTTTGTTTGCATGCATGTTCACTTGGGGTTCCCTGGAACACTGCTTCCACCTGCAATGCAGAGTTACAGTGCTTCTGTGGACTCCTAGTGACATATGCATAGCGTACTATACGTGTGTCAAGTGTACACATGACAGAATGTCACTGTCTGTCCTGTTCGCATGTACGTTGCCTGTAACACATTGCACATGTCTTACCTGGCAGTTACCCACGTGTGCAGCCATATATGCCAGTGCTATGAAATCAGTAGCAATACACCCACACATACACACCTTCAGTATGTTGTTCCCCATTAGCCCTATGTGTTGGTAATCACCATGGCAATCACACTACTATGGTAGCATGTGCAAAGGTAACCTGTGAATCACCTCTATGGTGCAGTTGTGGTTCATGTGAGTCATGTGGCAATGTCACAGCTGCCACATGTATGCAGTCAACCCTCACCCCTGGCCAGGAACGTACAACACATGTGTGGGATGCCACCACATAGCCAATCTGGGGACTGAGCACTCTGAACCCAGTAATGCCATACCCTGTCAGGTGGCATGACATACTACAGTGACTACAATACCAGTCAGACATAGACCCGCACTGACAGCAATCTGAACACACTGGGGCATACTTGGAGACTCAGAATAGCATCCTGCCTGAGCATCACACACCTCCGCAGCTGGCACACAGGCATACGTTATGTTGGAACAGAGCACATGCCACACATGGCACACACATCCCGTGTGCCACACACTCACAGCCTGTAGGGCTACACAACACACCTGCTACAGATGTGTCAGGTACCTCTCTTGGCCGCTGCAGTGGGGTCCCGCTCAACAGGCTGTACATGGTGAAGGTCACAGTGATATGCCTGTGGGGCACTATGGTCCACCACAAAACACATGCATACAGGTCAGTCAGAGGCATGGACACATATGACTCAGTCATTGACCATGCCACTATGGATGACCTGAGACATACCTCCCTGGACTACATGATAGGGAACATAGAAGGGATCTCTCAGCATGTGGCACGGGCCAGTATGAGCCTGATCTTGGTTGCCATCATACCCTCACCAGGTATGCTACCACTATATGTAGGAAGGGTGTTCTATGTCTACATTCTGCTCAATCTCCAATGTCATTCATAGGGTATCCACTGGCTGTCAATGTGTGCTTACATGCTAGGGAAGCCACACTGATTTGTAAGGGGCAGCTTGCACGTGACACCCATGGGCCATTGTATATTGGTGAAGCCCCTTGATACACACATAGTGCCTTATGCTGCAGGACACGGATTACATAGCCACCTCCACGGGTATCACACAGGATAGGACACTAACAGTGATGCTACACAACACCAGCAGTGTACACCACAAGATGCATGCACTGGAGACTGTCCTCAGTGTGGTGAACTGCAATGTCTGTGCAGTACCAGAGTCCTGATTCATGGCTCACAGGTGCAACCCATCACTGCCAGGCTATACCTCATACCATGCCTGTCGTCCCCTACACATGTAACACACATGGACAGGAGGGTGGTATCCCAAGGCACCACAGATACACACACCTCCAGGTTGTTGGCACAGCACAAAACATCAGGGCCTATTCATGTGCAGCTAACAGTGTGTCGGACTGCCTTCTGGTTCATAGCCTGGCACACACAACCCTCCCATACACAGGAAACCCACCTATCCTCCATAACAACACTGGCAATATGACAGTCTCAAAAAATGTCTTTATATGGCTGGACTGCATCCAGCCAAACATTGTGCGTGAGCATTACTGTAGCTACAACACACTAGTTGAAGGGTTCCCAGCATGTGGTCACTGAATTGCAGTGGAATAACATGTTACCACTCCCACAACAGGTGGGAACATGCAGCACCTGTACATCGACTACATGTAGACTATATGGCCCAGACCAGATGTGTATCCCCTGCTGTAGGTATTTTACCATATACACCCACACTGTATAGACACATACCACGTGCCCTCTGCACAGTAAGACACAGTCATATTGTTATGCATTGCAAATACCATTTATCCACTCGAGGCATATGTCAGACATGGTAACTACTGCAGGTCACAGGTATTTATGTGTATGTGTCACACACATACATCATGTGTGCATTGCCATTGCTGGTTTAGGCAATGGCATGCATTGTTATGCACAAAGACCCACACAAGGTCATAATGTGTGACACAACCACACGTGGCAGTTGTGGGTTTCCAAAACATACCTATCTGTACTCTGACAATGGTAATAGACCCAGTAGCGGAGCGCACTATTGGCATTACTGGCCAAGTAGCCCTGTTTGGCTGTGCTGATAGTGTGGTGACATCCCCTGTGTTTACTGGGGGAATATGCAGCATCTGGTGTATTGCAGTATTTGCCAAAAGGATCTGTTCTCTCACACTTGCACACACCCTACTACCCCCACACACACACTTGCCATTTGCAGGATTCATACCCCTACTTAACTATGTCACGACACGTGAGAGAGACACATTAGTGAAGCGCACTATTCGGATTACTAGGAGGTGCCTCTTCTCCGGCTGTACTTATAGGGTGCTGACATCATCAGTGTTTGGAAAGGGTAATGTGCATCATGTAGTGTGATCTCCTGATTGCAAAAAAGCACATGTCTTTCATACAGATTTGCACATACACAAACTCCCCACATCCAAACACACACACTTGCAGGTTTCAAACTCCTACCTAACTATGTTATGACACGTAAGAGAGATGCATTAGCAGAGTGCGCTATTCAAATTACTGGGAGGTTTCCCTTCTCCTGCTGTACTTATAGGGTGCTGACATCATCCGTGCTTAGATAGGAGAATGTGCATCCTGTAGAGTGCTTTCACAGTTGCCAAAAGGGACATCTCTCTCACACAGACTTGCACACACACTAATCCCCCTCCACACACACTGGGCAGTTGCAGGATTCAAACCCCTACCTAACTATGTTATGACACTCGGAACAGACGCATTAGCAGAGTGCACTATTCAAATTACTGGGAGGTTTCCCTTCTCCTGCTGTACTTATAGGGTGCTGACATCATCCGTGCTTAGATAGGGGAATGTGCATCCTGTAGAGTGCTTTCACAGTTGCCAAAAGGGACATCTCCCTCACACAGACTTGCACACACACTAATCCCCCTCCACATACACTGGGCAGTTGCAGGATTCAAACCCCTACCTAACTATGTTATGACACTCGTGACAGCCGCAGTAGCAGAGTGTGCTATTCAAATTACTAGAAGGTTTCCCTTCTCCTGCTGTACTTATAGGGTGCTGACATCATCCGTGCTTAGATAGGGGAATGTGCATCCTGTAGAGTGCTTTCACGATTGCCAAAAGGGACATCTCCCTCACACAGACTTGCACACACATCAACCCCGCTCACACACACACACACACACACACACACACACACACACACACACACACACACACACACACACACACACTGAGCATTTGCATGGTTCAAACTCCTACCTACCTATATTATGACACTTGAGGGAGACGCATTAGCAGAGCGCGCTAACCGAATTACTGGGCATCTGGTCTGCACCTGCAGTATTTATAGGGTGCTAACATCTTTATTTCTACAGAGGTGTGTACATCTAGTACTACCTGTCAGGTGGGGGATAGCATATATATGCATTTGCAGCCACCTACGTCAGGGTCAGATATGCACATCACACTGGCAGGTTATGTTCTATACCATGCTTCGTGACCACAGGACCTGTAACACACAATACAACCAGTCCAGAACACCACTCCCACATCCAGGACACACACTTTGCTTCCCTGGGAACAGTGCCGGGATATGCAGGTGTTCACATACACCATTCCAGTTGTTAACATCAGGTACAGGCATATTGTGTGTGAGAACTACTCAGGCCTCTACCACTTTACCCTACAGACACTACAATTTGTGGGTCCATGTGCTATGGCAGAACCACTCACCACAGCCACATGGGGGAATACATATTGCACCTGTCCATCTGCAACATGGGTACTCACTGTTCCACACCAGAGGTAGACCACCATTGTTGATATCTGACCATACCCACCTTTCCCTGGACATCCATATCCCATCCCCACCCCCACACAAGGTTGTCACTGCAAACAAACTGTATTTAGCACAAGCAGACTCTACACTTGTGAAGACTGGGGTGGACGACTTCAAAGGACCCATGCTGGGGGACTATACTGGCCACTCTGCATAATCATTGACAATTGCATTCTATGAGCATGTATAAGGTTTGCATTGATCATGCTATCCCACATATACCCATGACTGCTCCACAACAAGACACCTGTCAGGTGTACACCAGCCATATATGAGCCGTCCAACAGACAGAGTGAGCTAATACATTGCAGAGCTGTAGCCCACAGAGGGAGGACATCTGTGAACAGTACCAGCATGACACTTCATTCCCACATAATCATCACAACACAGTGTTGACAGTGGAATTGTCCAGACAATGCAGATAGGGCTCCCCCCAGTCTGTTATTGACAGCCACTTACTGTTAGAGGTCCTCAGCAACCCTCTTCCAGCACACACCAACAACATGGCTGTGGCTTAGCACATTCAAACCCTGGGATCTCCACTGTGCCCCTGCTTGACAGAGGCACAGCTCACTAGCCTCACATGTTGCCTTATGTGACCTACTTTACAGTGGCACAGTAGCCTACTGTACTGGGGATGCAGATGCCAAGCACACTCTGGCTAAGCTGTCATTCCCTAGGGCAACAAGCCTAGTATTGACCTCTACACCCAGATGTTCAATTGTCAGATGCACAATATTTGTTGTGCTGTTATACTGTTTGCAGGTCTTTATTGCCATAGCATTCCCTGTTCCTATGAACAACTTGTGTATCTGTGGAAGATGTTTGAATATGAGGCGATCCACTATATCACTTATGTCTCTGTAGTCATTTACTGTGTGCACTGGGCAGATTGCTGTGTTGTGGTTGGTTCCTGGAATGACACGTACAAATACCAGATATGTGTGGCCAACTGCTAAACGGAGATATGGCCTAAGTGTGTGAGCATGCCCAGTTCAGCCTTTCCATGGCATGTTGTCTGACATATGCCTCATTTATCAAAGTGTGCGAGCATGCCCAGTGTGAGCTTTCCATATGTTGAACTCTGAAGTCCACCACATATTTGGGTGTGTGTGAACTTCAACAATATCTCACATTTATGGCTGTGTGTTGGGTGTCATGCTGTGTACTAACTGGCCAACTGCTTCGTGTCTGCCACTACAGGGATTATATTGTGCCTGCAGGGATTGCATGGGATACTTTGCATACAGTTGTCAACATCCTTTCATAATGACCTAACACTGTAGTACCGTATAGTGTACTGGTTCAGTACTTTCACTGTGGTGGACAGTATCCTGGGCTTTAGTCCTATCACTGCTTGACATCTTCATAGTGAGCACAACAGACTGTGTAGGGGCCTGTTGTGCACATATGACCATGTTGCATTATGTTCAGATATGGACTACCTACACCAGGCTTGTCCAACATTGGTAGTGTATTCCACAACATAGGTGGACATTGGCAAACACTAGCGATGTTCCCTAGGCCATTTCTGATGCTAGTCACAGAGTGTGTTTGTCCTTCGACACACATTGTAACTGGAGTTTGCCATGACATATGTCATGGTTAGTATACTGTGCCTCCATCTACCTCTGACATAACAGTGATACCCAGGGTTAACCTACCATCTCCCATCCATTCATCAGGATTCCTCTTGAGGGGTGTCGATAGGTGACTCTCTGGCTAACCTGTACTGGGAGTTTACTCAAGAGTGGGGGTGCCTTCTGTGTTATGGATCATTCTGTACAGCTTGTCCTATGTATGTCAGTGCTGGGGTTCAGGTCTCTCATGTGCATAGCTCACTGCCATTCAGATTGTACAAGGTGCAGCATGTTCATTGATTCCAGCTTGGACATGGCTTCATACATCAGGCACAGCTTGCCTCTGGCTGGGCAGTATGGCAGTGTGTGGAGCTGCAGTTTGTTTACTCAGGCAACACATGGCATCTGTTCATGCTCTTTGCTACTCCTGGTGGGGTACTGTTGTGGACTTTACAGTTGATGGAGGTGTCTGCTGGGGTATATCCCACAGGGGCTATTGTGGTCAATTGTGACGCTGATGAAGGATGACTGCAGAGCCACAGTGACCTCCCCTTATCTACATCTGACAACCTTCATGATTGGGTGGGTATATGGTATGTTTCTGCGAACACTACAGCCACATGTTTGTCCAGCACAGGATATCTATCACCTTGTGTCCCCAGGTCTCTCATTACATGTTAGGTACGTAATGGGTTAACACCTGTGTGGTAATGTGTGGGCACTTATTGTATATCCACGGTGGTTGTCTATACACAGTTCTGCAATTAGCTTGCTGACATGGCTATGGCTCCAGTTGTCTGTTTCTAGGTGACCCTTTTGTGGGTTGCTTGTGTCAGCTGGGGGTCGGATATGGTGGGCTGTTTGTACTCCTCTGCATACATGTTCAGTCACAGTCCTTCCATGTTGGCCTGTACCTATGGGACATATATACGGAACGGGGGGGGTCCCAGGACCAAGCCTTGTGGGATGCCACTCATATCTGCTTTGTAGTCTGACATGGATGCAGCATGTCTGACCATGTCAGTTCTGTCCTTGGTCTGGTTTGCAACCCCTCTACTGACATAGGGGTATATATTTAAGCTGGTGAACATATCCATACTGAACTTGTACGGTATTGTCTGGAAGCATATGCACGGTCCAGCTACGCTGTGTGGACCACATTGCCTTCATCAATGACCTTAATGACTGTTTCAAATGGGTCAAACATGTTTAGGGGCAGGATCTGCAGTTACGACAGCCACACTGTGTAGGGTCCAGTATCAGTAGGTCCACGATAGCTTTATGTCTGCGGTACATACTGATCCTTTCCATAGCTGTGCAGACCAAGCTTGTCAGGATCCTGGGGTGGTAGTTTGCAGTATCCATTCAGGCAACACCTTTGTTGTGAAGGACCACTGTTGTTGTACACTGCTCTTTGGGTACATATCCTGTGGTAAGGCTGACATTGGGCAGTAGTGTGATTTGGCATTCCATTATTCTTGGAGTCCTTGTTGGCCTCAGCCCAGGACACCATCACATACCTTTGCTGCTGTGTGTTTTGCTTTGCAGATGATGGCTGTTACCTCAGCATCTGCAATGCCAGGGGACCAGCAGTCTGCTGGGATAGATATTTTGCATTCTGGGGGGGGGGGTTTGCACTGCACCTGTCAGGTTGTATGTTGGCAATATGTGTGTGTGTTTGGTATGTTGTTTGTAATATCTGTGTGATTCGGAGCATATCTGTGGATTCCCAACATGGTTCCTACCATCAGTTAAGTAAGCCTTGTGATTATCCTTAATGTCCAGTACAATTTGTATCTTCATAGGCTCATGGGTTCATACTAGGCTATCCACCCTAGGGCATTAGTAAGCCAAGCCAGAGTGTGTGTGTCTTTCGCCGCCCCTTGCTATGTGACTATTATGGCTATTTATGATTTTCTTTACTGTGCCTCTGTCTGGACGTGACACAGTAAAGACCCCCAGTGTACATGTACAATCATCCAGCCACTTGGCAATATTCCTGTTGAGGGGTGTCAGTGAGGGGCTCTGCCTAACATGGATTGAGATCCTGTTTCTGGGTGTGGGGAGCCTCTGGGTTATGTATCTGTCCCTCCAGCACATCCTATTTCATTATGTGTTGAGGCTGACATCTGTCACTCTCACAGCTCCAATGGCTTTGATTTCCTGTGGTGGAGCATGTCCATTACTCCTGTGTTGTACATGGCCTTGTACAACAGACATACAATGCCTCTGTGTAGGCAGTTTGTGACTGCATTCAGCTGGGGTGTCTACAGCCAGGCAGCATATGACATATATTTGACACCCTTTATCCTCTTGGTGGGGTACCTTTGAGGTCTTCCGAACCACTGCAGGTGTCAGGTACAGTACATCCCATATGAGTCATTGTACTAGATTATGGGTCTGATAAGGGAACAGTACAGGGGCACAGTGACCTCTGTTGATGTAGATGTGAATCCTTTCATGATATGGTGTCCAATATCGACAATCTTCCTAGCCACATTGGCATTGTGAGTGTCACATGACACATTACTGTCGACCTGTGTCCCTAGGTCCCTGATTACTCCTTGCATACATAATGGTTTACCACCTATGTGGTAATTTGTGAGTACCTTGTCTGGTATTTGTTGGGACATTCATACTGTCCAGTGTCTTCAGGATGTCTGGGTAGGGTTCTTGTGTGTGAGAGTGTGGTCTGTTGCATGCTACAGACTGTACAGCAGTTTTGACTACACTTAGGTGCACATGGGTGGTCTCCACTGCTTCGTGCATTGTCAGTTACCTGGCCGTATGGGTGTCTGTGCTGCATATGGATACTCCCCCTCCTTTGATGTTTTGGTCCAGGTGTTGGGGCCCTAACGCATGATATGTGGTATAACCTGGTAGTGCTGGTGTGCTATCAGTAGGCTTGCAGCAGGCTTCTGTCACTGCACAGACATCGATGTTCTCCATACTGGGAAGTGCCTCAGGGCATGCATATTGCAGTTTACACATCTGGCATTGGTCAGCATTACCCTTATGTTTCTTACCACTTATGTTTTCTAGGGTGGTGGGTTAGTCTTTTTGGCCTTGCCTACGTACGGCTCTATGGAGGTGGCAAAGGCCTTATCCAGTATCCAGACACCCAGGGGTAACAGGTGCAAGCCATCCCTGGAACAGCAGCATGGCTTGTCATGCATAACATCTCAAGCAGACAGACATTAGACCCTCTTGGACTGACAGCTGTAACTGTGCCACCTGTTAAAGCTGATCATTCTGTGTTTGTACTGTGGCATCATTCTTGGTGAGGGTTGGATGCTGCAAAAGGCCAGTGTCATACCGGCCTGGGGTACATACTCAGAGAGCTCATCCATGTCTCTTTTCATGTAGTCCAGGGAGGTACATCTCAGGTCATTCACACCAGCATGGACAATGGGTGCATCATATTTCTGCTTGCTTTGGGGTGACCTGTGTACTTGTGTTATGTGGCATATTGTGGCAGCCTACAGGCAGCTTACTGTACCCTTTCCCTTGTTCAGTCTGGTGAGTGAGACAGCAGTGTGGCTGCCTATACAGACACCTATTACAACTGTATCAGGCATGTTGTTTCTCCTTCTGGCCTGTGATTGTTTGGCACACCAGCTTTGTGTACTATGTGTTGCATGTGCTATGTTTGGAGGTTGTGGTTGCTTGGGATCTGCTTTGGAGGCTTCTGTTGGTGTGGTGTGTTTGTAATTAGGGCCTCTGGGAATGTTGTTCTGTGTTTATGTGTTTGGTTTACAGTTGTGATAGGTCTATGTGGGACTGGGTTTGTGGTGTATGTGGTTACCTTCTCCTCCTGACTAGTTGTGACAGTACTGAGTTGGGGGAGCTCAGCCTCCGGTTTGGATACATGGTTGCATCTCTCACATATATTTGTATTTATTGGGGGGAGTTGTGGGTTGTCTGTGTACTTGGGCGAGGTGTCACATTGCCTCTGGATTCACAGATTCTACTTGTTGTGGCTGGCCTTAGTGGATTGTATGTGTGGACATATTTTATTGCCATACTACTGATCAGTGATTACTTCCCTTTTTATGTTTGCTCTATCATGTAGTAGCTTCTTCATTCTCTTGCATGGTTTGGTAATGGCTGGAGTCCAGCATGCCAGATGCCTGCATGTATGGCATTGTATCTTGTTGTTATTTGTGATTGCATACTCCAAGCATTCCTGGCTGTGTTCATGGAATGCCTGTATAACATGTTTTGCGGTGTGTCCCATATTCTGCACTTGCACAGGGTCTTTCGTGGATTCCACATCGGTTTGGAAGGGTGCAACCTATGCTTTACACATGTTTTTCACTGTGGTTTTCTGGCCAGGGACTGTGGTCAGGATGTGTATATCCAGTGTGATTACTCTATGGTCTGGTCTTACCAGTGAGGGATACACTTTTCATCTTGCCATCTAGTACACATGTTGCTGATTATCACATCCAGTATGCTTACCCCTCTTGTGGGAGTGGTACATTGTTCCTGGGCATTTGGGTTTATGGATTCTGGGAACTTTTCTCCTACTGTGTTGGTGCTAGTATAATGCTCCCAGTGTATGTCTGGGTATTTTCAGTCAAGCAATATAATGTGGTTTGGGGGGCTTGATATATTCATGTATTCCAACATAGGCCAGGTACAGTTCCTGGTATTAGGACAGTAGTCTGCAGCAGGCTATATACTGGGAGGCGGTTTTAGCCATTGGTATTTGACCATGGCTAATCCATGCTGCTTCTTATTGTGGTACCAACATGGGGGTGTGGTTATCCTTGACATTTATTGCTAGTCACCCTCCTTTTGTAGCTTGTTCCATGTTTTGTGGCTGTACAGTACAGTATGAGGTGTAACCTAGTAGTGTTAGGGTGCTGATGTGAGCCTTGTCCCAGTTTTCTATTACAGGACTAATATCAACATTCTCCATACTGTGTGAGTTTACACTGCACACATCTTGCTGTTTAGACTTCTGGCATTGGGTAGCATTACATCTAGGTTCCTATCCCTTGTGGTACCTATGAAGGTGGGTTTGTGTTTTGAGACTTACCTGTTCAGGGCATGCTGTGGGTACTGACAGCCTTTGCCAGTATCCATGGGGCCTGGACTGATAGGTGCACACCACCCCTAGCAGGTGGTGCATCACGTCATGCTCCGCATGTCTTCCCAGGCTGAAACACATTGGCTCCCCTTTGACTAACTGCATTACTTAAGCCAGTTATTGCAATTGATCATCCCATCGTCATTTTGTGGCTTCATGCTTGGTGAGGGTGGATGTTAGTCAGGGTCCTCAGGTGTGCATATAGTACATGGTGTTATATTACTTAACACATGGCATTCATGCCTCAGGTGGTGCTGCAGGGCTGCCTCTGTCGGATGCGCATATTACATTCCCTGTACATGTTTGTGAGCAGGTCATGTCATTTTAGGCATCCCTGTTATTATTTGAGTGAGTCAGAGGGGGTATCATTCCCAGGGTTCCTACTGAGCCAGCGTATGTGCTATGCATTGCCTCTTTGCCAAGGCCAGGGCATAATGGGCACGCCTCCTTCTGCCTACTGGGGCAGGCTCAGGTTGTTACTCCTCCGAGTCACCCTCTGCCTGTGATGGCCTTGGCAATGGTGGGGGGCTGTTTGGCCCAGCCCTATGCTGGTCCTGCTGCAGCTGTTTTCGCAAGATCATATTATGTAGCATAGCACATACCATGACAATTTGGGTACATGTAGTTTGTGTGTACTGCAAGGCTCCACCAGATGTGTCCAGACACCGGAACCATGACTTGAGCAGCCCAAACACACGCTCTATTACATTACGTGTTTGTGCATGTGCCTCATTATGGTGTTCCTGTTCAGGTGTGTGTGCGTTTCTGATGGGTGTCATCAGCCACGGCTCCAGTGCATAACCTGCATCCCCCACTAGGTGTCCATGTGGGATGTCCCCATTGGCAAATGTCTGGTACAGCTGTGTCAAATGCCAGATGTGGGAATCATGGTAGCTCCCAGGGCAGCCAGCACACACATTCATTATTATGCCCTGGACATCACACATGACCTGGCAGTTGATGGAGGGGAAGCCCTTGTGGTTAATGTAGGCCCTACCCCGCTCACCGGCTGGTGCTTTGATGCATATGTGCGTGCAGTCTATTGCACCCACTACCTCAGGGTATTCCGCTATTTGCTGGAAGCGACGCATATTGCTGGCCAATACCTCACGGGCATTGGGGAAATATACATGATCACCGACATGTGCTGACATGGCATCCAGGAACTGGTGCAGTATCCTGGAGGCTGATGCCTGTGATATCCCCATCATATCACCAGTTGGTCTTTGGAAGGTACCTGTTGCTAGTATTCTTAGGCCAACACATACCTTGGTTTCCACTGGGATGGGTTCCCCTCTGTTGGTTCTGTGTGTGAGGCATGGCCTGCACAGCTCAACTATTTGCTGCAGGAGCTCTCTGTGCACTCTATAGCGCTCTACTATCTCCAGCTCATGTAACCCATGGTAGGTGACCCTGGGCCTGTACACTCTTCTCCGTCTCCTCACTGTGGGTTGTCTGGCACCATCTGCATTGACACCACCCTCAGCAAGTCGCATATGTCTCATTATGACAGCTATGGCAGCCCCTAACATTTCTGCTCTGAGTTCAGCTTTTTCAGTTTTCACTTCTAATAGCTTACTCCTGTCTTGCAGTGTCTCTTGGAGAAACATCCTGCACTGCTGTTTGCAGAGTTTTAAGTGCTGGGCTGGGCTACTATTCTGCCTGTGTAATTGCCTGCTTCTAATTGTTTTCACCTGCTAGCTCCAGCAGTATTCCCTGCTAGCTTCCTACTAATTCTGTTGCTTCCTTTTTCCTTTCTGTTTCCTCAGGGGGGAGCAGCGTGCATACCAGCAGAAACACGCTCACAGTGGCTTACACGCGCGCACACATGCTTACACGGTTCAGGATCTGCCTATTTGGGTTAAAACGCGTGCACACCAGTGCAAACAGTGTTAAGCATCTACCAACACGCTCCCACATGCTCAGTCTGCCTTACACGCGTGCACACTGCCCTACTCGTGCTTCATGGCGCTGCGATGTATATGCATGCCCAGCAAGAAACTTTAGTGTAAGTAACAGTGTACACCTTCCATTTCTTGACTTTCCCATGCTTATCTTGCGGCACTCCTCTTTCCCTGATCTGTGTATAAGTAACAGTGTACACCTTCCATTTCTTGACTTTCCCATGCTTATCTTGCGGCACTCCTCTTTCCCTGATCTGTGTATAAGTAACAGTGTACACCTTCCATTTCTTGACTTTCCCATGCTTATCTTGTGGCACTCCTCTTTCCCTGATCTGTGTATAAGTAACAGTGTACACCTTCCATTTCTTGACTTTCCCATGCTTATCTTGCACTCCTCTTTCCTGATCTGTGTATAAGTAACAGTGTACACCTTCCATTTCTTGACTTTCCCACACTTATCTTGTGGCACTCCTCTTTCCCTGATCTGTGTATAAGTAACAGTGTACACCTTCCATTTCTTGACTTTCCCATGCTTATCTTGCGGCACTCCTCTTTCCCTGATCTGTGTCTGTCATCTGTCATGTTACACTGACCTCCAATGAACTGCATTTCTTTCCACCATCCCCCCCTGTGATGTCACCTATCTCCTACTCTGTTCCTCCCCCTTATGTATCTCTTACACTACTCAGACTGTGCTCATTTGCTATGTGACTGTGGGATTCAGTATCCTAACCCTCATTTACATGAGATTGCCTACTAATGCTTAGTTACATGTCTTAGACTCAGCTTCCCCCCTTTGCAACCACTACACGGTGGCCATGTTGTTTTGGTCTGCTGGTCCCTGCATTGTCATTCCATGTATTGCATAAAACCCACATTTGTGGGTTTATAACCTTCATTTTTATGTTTTATACAGCGCAGCCCATTTGCGCGGGGCTGCGCTGCCGAAAGAAAATTATATTTTTATAATTTTTGCATCGGGTTACCTTGCCAATGGCCACATATTTGGCCATTGGCATGCTGCCTGACACACATGCACCCTTTATTTGGAGCTGACATGGCTCCGTTGTGATTTTTGCAGAAACGTACTCAGTTGTCAACTGAGTACATTTCTGCAGCTAAAACGTCTCTTACACGGGCTGGTTTCTGATTCGTGGATCGCTAATATACCTCATTTGCATACCTTTCAGCTGCAAGTGAGGTATTTAGCATATCCACGCCCAGTCCGTGTAAGAGACGTTTTAGCTGGTCTCTTACACGGAGTTTCGGGCTGATCCTGGATCACGAGGCTTGCATGGAGTGTTACACATCTCTTACACTCCGTGCAAGCCTTCGTGAATCCTGCCCTTTATCTACAAAGCGTGTATATCATTTCAGATTCTCAAGTAAATGCGTTGTTAGATAAAACATAGTCCATGTCCCATTGAAATAAGCAAAGATTGATGAAGCTGTTTGCACAAGGTGTGCCCATAGCTACGCCAACCCTCTGCAGGTAAAATTCATTATTAAATGTAAAAACATAGTTGTCAAGTATTAATTCTAACACCGTACAAATAAGAAAAACCTTTCTGCCATTCCAATTCTTATTGTTCAGTAAAAACAAAATGAAAACTTCAGCAAAGCTAGAACTTCCAATAAGTGACCTCCCAAACCTCTTGTATCAGAGGCACATGGGATATATTTTTTTATTTATTTATTTTTGTTTTATTTTACATTTGTTGACCGGGCTAGTCTAGCTAGATATATGTCCATTTTCAGTAGAGGCCCGGGGAGATAAGCTCCAAACAGTTAAAAAAAAATCACATCAAAGTAATACATGTTTAAAAAGCAGATACATTTATAGTAAAAGAGAAAAGAGATAAAGATAATATCTGTTTACATATTATTAAAGTATATAATTGCAGTACATTTGACATTGGGTACAAGTACAGTTACAAGTAGACATTCAAACAGAATAAAAGCAAAATTTACATGTAATACACCTAGTAGTAAAGAGTTTTATTTTTTTATTTTTTTACAAAGTAACTAATATTATGATGGAGAAATAGAGCGTTAGATGTTAGGATGAAGTATATGCAGGGTTCTAAAGGTAAAGGTTGAGTCATATATCAGGAGCTAGATAATCAGTCAGGATTAGTACAGGGGCACAACCACTGTGTTTTGAGGAAGAGCTTAAGTTTCTATTTAAATAGAGTTGTGGAGGGAATTATAGCTAGTTCAGAGGCAAGTAGGTTCCAGTGTTTTCCAGCAGTATTGGAGAAGAGGGAATCTCCAGCCTTGTTATTTGCTTTGTCAATGTTTACAAGAGGTTTGTGTGCAGATCTTAGAGACTTTAGGTTATGGTAAGGGTAAATTAGAGTAGATAGAATAGGTGTTTCGGCAGGTTGATACAGTATTTTATGGGCGATGGCTAGTTGATTCATTTTCAGTTGCTGCTGAAATTCAAGCCAGCCTAGTTGCTTTAAATTAATACAGTGGTGGGTTCTGAAAGGGTTACCTGTAGCAAACCTGGCTATGCTATTGTAGGTGTTTTCTAATTTCATAAGATTATGTTTTGACAGGTTAGTAAACATGGGTGAGGCATAGAGAAGGGTAGAGATTAGATGGGAGTGGGCAATGGTTATTCTAGTTGCTGGAGTGAGGTAGGGTTTGATTCTGTAAAGAGAGCCTATTCTTTTATTTATAGTTTTCACGGTGTTGCTGATATGGGTGTCGAAGCTAAGGTTGTTGTCGATGGTGATGCCTAGCAGTTTGCAAATATATGCAAATGATCCCTATGAACATCAGGTGTTTTAGCAAATTGGCAATTCTGAATGCCCATGACTTGTCTTGTTATTTTAATGGACAATTTCAGGCCAATAAAGCCAAACCCCACTAGCTGTGGATATGTGTATTTCGGCCTTGTTATGACCTCATCGGCACAGCACAAGCAGAGTGTTTGACTAAGCATTAGAAACACAGGGCTGTTATACCCAGCTGATGTCCATTATCATTAGGGTCACTGCAAAAATATCCCAAACAACAAACTAAAACAAAAAGTGAGAAGGTCACTGAAAAACCAATCAGTAAAAACAAAATGAAAACTCGAGCAAAGCTAGAACTTCCAATACATGACCTCCCAAACCTCTTGTATCAGAGGCACATAACAAGGCCGAAATATGCATATCCACAGCTAGTGCGGTTTGGCTTTATTGGCCTGAAATTCTCCATTAAAATGACAAAATAAGTCATGGGCATTCAGAATTGCCAATTAGTTGAAATACCTGATGTTCATAAGGATCATTTGCATATATCCCATGTGCCTCTGATACAAGAGGTCTGGCAGGTCACTTATTGGAAGTTCTAGCTTTGCTGGGGTTTTCATTTTGTTTGTACTGATTGGTTTTTCAGTGACCTTCTCCCTCATTGTTTTAATTCTTCCTGTTCAGAAACTTCCTGATACTAGATATTCCCCATTCATTGGGAATGACGGTAAATAAGGATTCTATGTCCATGGTCACAAACCAATAATCAGTATGTACATGTTTGTATATACAATTTCTGTAGAAATGCCTTGATGTCCTTCAGTATAGTGACACATTGATCTAGAAAGGGATGTAGATTATTTTCCACATGGATAGAGGTTCAGTCACCCAGCCCTTGCTGGATGCTATAGGACACATAGGTGGTATATTCAGATGTTTATGTACTTTGGACAGTCTATACAGATTAGGAATTAATGGATATTCTACTTTAAGGTATTCGAATAAAGGTTCATTAATCAAATTGGTAATCAGTAGATCAAATACCAAAAAAGAAACCTCAATAATCCCTTTCACAGTGGAATCAGATACATTCAAGTATGTGTTAACATCCTTTCACAGTGGAATCAGATACATTCAAGTATGTGTTAACATCCTTTAATAAAACGTTCATCTGCTGTAGGTAGAGGTCTTTGTCTAAAACCACAACTGGTCTAATAATGGCACTAGATATATTCTTTAGTTCAGCTGTTTCTTTAAGTTCAGCACTTGTTTAGAACTCATTGTAAGCATTAAATAAGCTAAAAATTACTACAGCACTCAACTTTCCTCACTTGCCTAGAGGAAAACAGTTTTTAGTACTTAATAAATAATCACCTATCCAGGTATGTCTAAGGGTCAGTTCCTGGTGTTTTCTCCTGTCTACCTGATGAATCTGGGCATCTTGGTGCAATGCAGCAATTGTCTCTTGTACACAGACAACCCTCTCCTCCTACCACCCAACAATACAACCTGTGAGAGATGCACTTATATAGCCAAACTGGAAGCAAAGCTCTCTTCACCCAAGAATGGACTAGACAGTCCAGAGGAGAAGGTAAACACTTGCATAGTCCCTCAAAACCTATACCACCAAAACACACAGATAGCAACACAAAACATGCACCTACATTTACGGAGGCTCTCAATAAAATTCTGCTCAAGCAACAGAGACCTCCAAAGCAGAAACGCATGCAACCTTCACCCCCCAACACAATCCAAATGACACATAGGCCACAAACTCAGTGTGCCACTCAACCACAGCCCATAAGACATAACAACATACCGAACACTCTAGTCATAGGCAACTCTGTAGTCAGGCACACTGATGTTCAACTCACCAGGCTAAACAAGAAAAAAGTTACTGTCAGCTGCCTTTCAGGTGCCATGATCCGCCACATAATGCACGCACTCAGGTCACTCCACAACAACTACAAATATTACTGTCATTGTCCATGTTGGTGTGAATGACCTGAGATGTACCTCCACGGACTACATGAAAAGAGACATGGAGGAGCTCTCTGATCTTGTAGCCCAGACATGTATGATCCTAGCCCCGAGTAGCATCCTGCCATTACCCAGAATTATACCACAGAACAAGGACAAAATGATAGACTTCAACAATTGGCTAAGCTTCTGGTGTCATTCTAAGGGGATCCAGTATTTGTCTGCCTGGGATGTCATGATCGACAGACCATGATGCTTTGCCAGAGATGGCCTGCACCTGTCACCCTTGGAATTCCGGATACTGGCTAAGGCTCTTGTAACTCTATAGTGCCTTTTTTAGGCAAGGTTCAAATGACAATTTTGCCACTGTAACAGGTACAAGCAAGCAAAATCTGAGGGTAATGCTACTCAGTGCTAGAAGTCTAAACCTCAAAATGCATTCATCGAGCCACTCCTTAAAATGAAGAACATCGACATCTGTGCAGTGACAGAGGCCTGGTTCAAGGCTCTAGAGAGCACCCCTGCATTACCATGCTATAATTCATACCACACCTTTCGGCCACCTAACCGGGACTGAAACACTTATGGTGGAGGCGTGTCCATATTCATTAAGGATATCTACACCTCCAGGCTAGTTGCTCAGCATAATGCAGATGAGACTATCCAAGTGCAACTAACTCTGAGCAAGACCGCAATCCAAATTGAAACTTGCTACAGATCCCCCACCATGCCACAGGATTCCTGCTCCTCATTTCTTGATACACTGGAAAATATTAGGGTACAACCCAACATCCTAATAATGGATGATTTCAACTACCCCACAATTAACTGGGAAAACTACTCATGTACCAACTGTTTTGCTCAACGTTTTCTGGAATTCATAAATTCCAATGTTTTGGTTCAACTTATCCACACCCCCACCAGGGGCAGCAACATCCTAGACCTGGTCATTACCAACATGGGCGACCGGTGTTCCACACCAGAAGTCAATTCCTCATTGGTGAGATCTGACCGCAAGCTAATCAGCCTAGACATCCACATCCCGCCCCCACTCCCCATTAGAGAAACCACTGTAAAAAATTTCTCCAAAGCCAACTTCACGATTCTTAAGACAGAAGTGGCAAACTGCACGACACCCATGCAGATGGACAATAGAGGTACGACTGCTGAATCCTACACTAATGCACTTTATAAGCACTTACACAAGTGCATGGATCGTGCTATCCCTAACAGAACCAAGATGCTGTCCTCCAAAAAAAGGAAGCCAACTTGGTGGTCCCCTGCCATAAACAAACTCTGCAACAGAAGAAAGAAACTGTTGCAAAAAAGAGTAAAATCCCATGACTGGAAGAACTCCCTGGTCAGCCTCAGTAAGAAGCTGAGATCCCATATAAAATACTCCCAAGCTAGTTATGAAAACAAAATCACCACTGATTCTAAAGACAACCACAAAGCATTCTACAGCTATGTCAAGAATCTCAATGGCAACACTCAGATCTGCTCTGAGTTACAGCACAATGACACTAAATATACAGAACCAACTGATATTGCCAACATCCTGGCAGATAGGTTCAGTGCTAACTTTACCCCGCACATGCCCTAAAGGGCCCATCTCTATACTGGAAGAATGCAAAGTTCCTGTAATCACAGCTGCACAGGTAAAAACCACACTCTCTAAAGCCAAGAACACAGCATCCATGGGACCTGACAACATCCCAGGCTGTGTTCTATGTGAACTACAGAATGAACTGGCACCCCACTTAAGCACCATGTTCAATCATAGCCTCACCTCATGCTTTGTGCCCACCGAATGGTGCACAGTGATGTTTATCCCACTCCACAAAGGGGGATCCACCACAGACCCCAGGAACTACCGCCCTATTAGCCTAACGAGCCTGGTCTGCAAGGCCATGGAATGTATCAACATGGAACATAAACAAAGACATTGGTAATCTCCAAACTCTGGACCCCACCCAGTTTGGGTTTGTAAAAGGCAGATCATGTCTCCTAAACCTGATTGACTTCTTTGAAGCAGTCACCAAAGCCATAGACGATGGTAAGGTGGTTCACACAGCCTATCTAGATCTCACCAAGGCTTTTGACACCATCCCCCACTCTGGAATTATAGATAAACTCACTAAACTGGGTATAAATCCCCATGTCACAAGATGGGTTGCCAACTGGCTCACTTTCAGAACCCACACTGTAAAAGTAGCAGACTCCAAATCTGACTTCAGACCAGTGACAAGTAGAGTACCACAGTGTTCAGTCCTGGGTCCTCTCTTGTTTGGTATCTACTTTTCTGAAATACAGGCTAACACAGAAGACTTTGGCTAACAAAGTTCACAGATGACTGCAAACTAGGAGCCATAATTGAAACTCCTAATGATGTGGACATCCTACAAAAGGGCCTCACTGAGACAGATGCCTGGTGTCAAAGCCATGGCCACAAGCTCAATGCCACAAAGTGCATTGTCATCCCCTTTGGTAAAAACTCTGTACCCATGAGCTACCACATAGGTGATAGTCTACTTAACACCGAAAGTGTGATGAGACCTTGGGACACAGGTGGACAGTAGTCTCTCCTTTGATAATAACATTGCCACAGT
Organism: Protopterus annectens; assembly: GCF_019279795.1. Classification (NCBI taxonomy): domain Eukaryota; kingdom Metazoa; phylum Chordata; order Ceratodontiformes; family Protopteridae; genus Protopterus; species Protopterus annectens. The sequence goes on from NC_056729.1 coordinate 1,666,212,227, forward strand.
AATCAGGAAATCCCTCTATGTGGCACACCTCATCACAAAAGGTTTCTCATCCAGGAAAAAAGAGGTCATTGTTCCCCTCTACTCGTCATTCATTAGACCTATTATAGAGTACAGTGCCCCTTTTGGTATGTATCTCACAAGACATCTACTACAACTGGAAAGGCCACAGAAATACCGCACAAAGAGAATTACCAGCCTCAAACAGATGCCCTACGCAGACTGTCTCAAAAAACTGCAGCTTTACTCCATTGCATATCGCCTACTCAGAGGCGATCTCTGTCTAACATACAAAGCTATGTCAAACCCAGAGCTGCTGGACATGCTCCACTTAAAGAAATCCCAATCCTTCCAAGCTACACACTCTAGGGACCTAAACCTTGTCACCACAATAAACAGAACATGCTGGAGGGATAGATTCCTGTCCCAGAGACTTCCCATACTCTGGAACAAACTACCTTTCTATATCAAACAAAGCTCCTCATTAGCACTCTTCAAGAAAAATCTTGATGATTGGATGGGAAATAGGAAATTCACCCCAGGAATCACCTCTGTGGCTCTGCTCGACAGGGGCACAGGAAAATAATTTTCTTGGGTACCTTTTTGGCTAGACATGTATAGGCCCTAGAGCCACTAGCCTAGTACTCACCTCTGAACCTATGAACCTATGTAGTGCATCATGTTCAGCCTTTGACATGTTATAAAACTTAGCTTTACCTTGCCCAGCTAATTTCTCTCTAATTTGTTTCTCACACATTCCATTGACATTCTCTACCATAGGGTGTGAGGGTGGAATGAAAGTACTTGTTTTTTTTAAAAACCTCATACATAGATATCTCTTCCTTAAATAAAGCTTTTAAATTCAAATTACGCCCAAACAACTTTAAACATTTCAACACCTCCACCAAATCTGTTCTTTGAGCAGGTATAAAATTAAGACCTTTTGACAGTACAGAAAGTACAGAAAGTTGAGTATCAGTTAATGAATAAGGCGAGATGTTTATTACTAAAAATGTCTCTTCCATCTCTGTTCCTGGCTGTCTGAAGTGTTGGTGCTCTGTAGCCATCGTGGTCTCCCTCTCCTCCCTCTGCTCTTGGAGCGTTCTCATATAGGGAGTGGGTCTTTTAATAAAAACAATTTCTGTTTGATTGCATGTGTGTTTCTAACTGCTCGGCTTCTATAGAAGCTGATGCAATAATCCGCAGTCTCACAACTCTCTCATTAGACAGATTATTAGCACTGGCTCTATTAATCACTTGTACAGACTGTGTGAACTCGGCGGGTTCCGTTTGCATGCTTATAATGTCACTAGCATTAATAGCCAATGTATTTGGTTCTTCCGTTACAACATTAGACACTGATACTTCCCTCAATGCTTCTATTGGTTGTTCAACCCTTCTGTTAATTTCCGGATCTACAGGATGTGAATCAGTAGCATTTCTGCTCCTGGGCCAAGAAAAAAACTCCCCTTTTTCAAAATCATTGATGTCTCTCTGCAATTTCCGAATTTTAGTTGCCTGTAGCCTCTTCTCATATGATAAAATATTATCACAAAGTACATCAGGTTTCTCTCCTATTACATCTTCTGAATAGCTGTCTAGTATCTCATTCTGCAAGTTTTTATTTCTTCTTGAAGGTCTTTCTTTTGCGGCAGAAAGAACGTAATAAGGAGCTGCATATATTGTGCACTAAGTCCAAGATTCAAGAGTTGCCAGTCTTTAAGTAGCCCTGGATAAGTCTGTCCATAACTAGGCATAGTGAGCATCCTGAGACCTCTCGGCACAACTTAGTGCTGCAAAGAAGCCTCAAAGTGAAAGCGCTGCCATTGTAAGCTCTTATATTTGTATAGTTTATTCTCCAATGCCTGGTACTTCTCATGGAAGCTTGCATACATACTCTCTTGCTGTATCTCAGGAACAGAGTGAGATAGAATTTCATTCTGCAGCAAAGGATTGATGCTAATGTTCAAAACATTAGCCCAGCAGCATGTAATGTTGATAGAACCATTCTTACTTGATGAAGAATTATATGGAAGTTAAACTTTTTTAGTTACCTCCAGCACAAATTGTTTTGGAATCCAATCCTCCGTATTTCCTTTGAGCATTTGAGAGTCAGGATACTAACAGAAGAAGATGGTGGAGTTTTAGTGGCTATGAGTTTTTCTATACTACATGTGGGATCTGGTCGTGGGCAAGTAAATCTTGCTGCAGATCTTTTCTTTTGGCAAACTTAGATTATCCAACACTTACTGAGGTTGTAATGGTAGGTATTAGGGCCAAAATCAGATAATGAATTGAAATTAATCCAGCCATTTAAATGTGTGTCTGCCTGTTGTAATTAAACACTGTATAAAACTAAGGTACTGGTAAGATCTTAATCATCACATTGTTCACCAAATTAACAATTTATAAAATAAATTTTATTGCATATGTGGTCTTTTCTTTGCATTGTTATGTTGACTTTTACCATAAATAATAATTTATACCTGTTTGATATCCAGTAGAGAGAATGCTGTAATACTAGCTGTAATACTAGTCTAATCTAATATTAATGATTAGAAAGTATCTAAGTTTATTCTGTCTTCGTCGACACACATTTTGATTATAAATAAGTGGCCTAGTATTACAGCAGAAGGTATTCTATACTTCACTGGAGTTTAGTGTTTAGACCTTTGTGAATAAAGCCATCATTAGAAAGAAGACAGCCATCTTTTATGAAAAAGCAGGTATGTTGGAGGAACTTTGGGAGTAGTGAGAATTCTATTGCTGTGGTGATCTTGAAGGATCATCCTATTGGCACAAGACCTCTGATATTGTTTCTAAATGTACTAATTCCTAATCCTGCTCTTAGGACTTCTTACCCCCCCCCCCCCCCACAAAAAAAAAATAGGCTGTAGAAATGTGGGTTTGTCCAGTTTCAGGAATGGGGCTGTACACTGTCAGGTCATTCAGTGACATCTTTTTGCTATGACAGATTTGCTGTGGTTCAGCATTGTATATGGGCCAGTACTGGAGGCAGCAGTCCCACACCAATAACACCGGGAGGGGCAGTGATCACCAGATCATGTCTAGATTTGTCTAGATATTGGGTTAAATTAATTGCCAAATACAGTGACATTTCCTTTGAGTTCCGCATTATGAACAGCCTGGGCTGCAGAGCTGTCCTCATTTATTGATCACCAATTAAAAAAGACTTGTTATTGCAGGTTTTTATGGATATCCTCATAGCAAAAGTGACAGACAGGCAGGCATTATTGCTTTTTGGTGATTTTTAACTTCATTACAAATAATGATATATCAAAATATGGAGTTTATTCCTTTCAGGTTATTAAGGGTTGGTTGTTTAAGCTTACTTATTCAACTCTGACTCATATTACAGTCAGAACCTGGACCTGGTTCTATCACTAAATGGTTTACTCTTGTGAACGTGGTAGTGAAGGTTACATTTTCAACTGAGCTTAGAGGTATCTTTAGTCTGGTTCACCTACCTTATTCCCCTCCTTCTCCCTGGAAGCAATAAGTTTCTGACCAGGGAGTAAAGATTTTCAATATGAAGAATATAAACAACATGGATGGATCACATGTTGAGAAAAACACTGTTTCTATATGTGCCTTGGACTAGTGGCAGGTTGACATTCTTAGCATTTGTTTGGCAACAGGTGGCCATTTAGGTTACTTCTCATTCACTTACACCAGCATTCTACCCAGTGAGCAACTATAAAAAATAAATAACTGGTTCAGACTCTCTAGAATTTTCTACATGTGCCATGCAAAATCTAAACTCCATCAGTGCTTTTCAATCTTCCTTACAATTATATTTGTTTAAACAGGGCTTTGAATCCAGCAGAAGATTACATTTTTTGCATTCCTTGTTTTGCGATGTACTTACGGTATTTTTTTTCTGAGAGTTTTTAGGCCCTGCTATCCACCCATAACCAGTAAGGCTCATCTCTTATCAACTGATTTACACTTTTAATCATCAATGTCCCAGGATCTAAGAAAGAGAGAGCCACTGGGCATATTTTTAATGTTTTATGCTATACATTTATATTTGGTTGTAATGCAACTTACAAAAAACAAAATTTAGTTATTATTAACGTAGGGAACCAAACATCAAAATCTATTTGTAGGTTTTGACTAGCTAAATATTTTAGCAGTAGGGACCACTAGACATACCTTAGTGTGGGAGGTGTTTACTCCATATTTCCACATGCTAAGGAATGGAGTATGGTTTCTGTATTCTGCACCCCTGGTGGTGATGCCTGGCTATGCATCTCCTGTTTACAAATGGTAGGGAAAAAAGACCAGTTGATGTTCTCAGCTATAACAGCCTTACATTATTGCACATCAGGACATATAAATAAAAAATCCATATGCTCATTACTACAATACTACTCTGCAAGTTATTAAGCTCCTGTCAGGAAACAGAAGGGTTTCAGATTACATCTGAAAGAATCAGGAGTTATTCACAGTGTCTAACACTAAGGGGTACCAGTAGAAGCTAATAGCCTCCTCCATAAAGGAAAAAGTAGGAAAAGGGAATAGGAATGGACTAATGGGTGACTAGGGAATAAGAAGGGAGAGAGTGTATTTAGTACTGCAAACAAAATTTGATCAGATGACAGTCTGCAGTACTTGTTCACACAAGAATATTTATGAGTGTTACCACAAGCAGGACCTTGTGACATGAAAATTAGGGTGGGTACACCAAAATTTCAGCTAAGCACAATGTCAGTTACCTGTTAATGAAAGACATTTAGACTCATCAGCAACAGCAAACCAGAAACCCAGGTTGGCCTCCTGCCTGGGTTACAGCGTTAAAACTGGTTGAAAAAAATCATGTTGAACACTTTGCAGTAGAGGTGGATATACCTCCACAGAATGTAAATGGGCTTTCAGACTCGGTGCTGCTGGTGTGATGGATGCACTGACTAAGCCTGTAGGTCTTCTTTGCTCTATTAAATAAATTTAACTCTATTTTATAACCATTGTGTGTCAAGCATTGGATCCTTATACTAACAAGAACAAACTCCCCTATTTAATTAGTCCAGCAGACAAAACAGTTTTACTCTAGGGCGGGGGCACTGGTGTAATTACTATGCTCTGAGTGCTGCTATATATAGTTAGGGGTCTGACTTTATACACTTGTAAAATCTCACTTTGACAGGCAACAGAGATTATTGGCTCACTTATTAAGGTTGTAAAATGCTGCCTACACAGAGGTAACAATCAGTTATGTTAACTTGTAAGGCATCACAACATTAAAAAACATAAGAATTTTTGAAATGGTATCTGTTACATAGTGTTCTGAAATAAAGAGTTATGTCAAACTAAACTTTAGTTTTACGCAGTCAGAAAAAGGGAATTAATAAAGGGACTGCAATGTAATCCATGCCAGTCATAGCAGGCTTTAAAGTTCATTTAATTACAGATTCATGCACCTTTATTAGGCCACAAAGCAGGAGACAAATGGTGTACTTCTTCATTGATTTGACATATTAGTCTGGCAATTGGTAGAGAGGGTTAAGGCTGTGGGTTTGATTCCCACAGCTTTCATTTGTCAACTGTCATTTAACCAGGCATTGCTCCCATATCTCCCCTAAAAGAGACTGTGTCCAGTGGGCCTACCTGGTTAACAAATGGGTATTACTATTATTGCTGATAGGCAATACAACTATTAAGTATCATTTTCACTTAAAGCAATATCCTCCTGATTTTTTCACTGCATGTAGTTGACCAAGCAATATCTGTTGATAACAGACCTCTTTGAGACTCTAGAGTTTCAATATAATATTCCCACAGAATCATAACTGCTCCTCCCCTAATCTTCAGGGTGACCTATATTGTAAACATCTGCCTTACAGCTGTCTTTTCATATTGTAAACATCTGCCTTACAGCTGTCTTTTCATATTGTAAACATCTGCCTTACAACTGTCTTTTCATATTGTAAACATCTGTCTTACAGCTGTCTTTTCATTATTTGTAAAATCATAATTGCTCACAGCTTTCTACACATTTCCTAACTTATTGTTCAAATGCATTTAAAAGCTAAGTCAGCAGTATGTTGTTTTCACACCACAGCTTAAGATTTATAGCCCTGTGGTAAAGTGATAAAGATCAAAAATTAGATTTCTGAAGTGAGAATTGCAGGTAAGTACAAGCTTCATCATTTTATTTAATACAAATATTTCGCTAGTTTTCAACATGTCATAACACATGCCCCTGTATGTTCACTGTTAGATTTGTTTTGTAATGTTCACTTTGCCAAAGCATTATCAATTGCAGTATTACAAACATCACATTGACTAAAAAGAGACTGAACTTGGCAACCCAGACCAAATTCTGATTTCCTGTGAAATCCATTGTACTTCATAGGTAAATATTGGGCAATAGGTTTGCAGACTACTACAAGTCTGGCCAATAACCTGAGGTCAGAATCAAACCCTGTACCTGTGAGGTAAAGGCCTTAACAATTATGTCAACTCCTTTCCAAAACTGCTGTGAGATGGGTTAGTTTTACTCAATTGATGATGTGTTGTTGCAATAGTAATCCTGCTCAGTACAAGAGAAACCATAGTTCAGACATTTGTTGCATGTGCTTGGCTGAGGGGCTAATGGTGTGAAGTTACCATCTGTGGGATTATGACTGAATGCCTCCAAGTCAGAATCCCACCTTAACATAATGACACCACAGTGCCATTGATCTTTGTTTGGCTAGGGATAGTCGGCCACAACATCAGTGAGGAGTGCCTCTCATCCCTGGGTCAGAGCATGGATAGAAGGGGGTTGTCTCTCTCCAGCAGTGCACCACATATTCATGGGCAACTGGCTGCTAAATCATTTGTAGATGACCTGATTCTGTGTTAGGGGTTCAAATGTAGGAGAGCAGCACAATATTGAGATCTACTGAAAGTCAGCCATCTAGGTAAGCTTTTGTCACAGGATGTCTTCACGGTAAAACTGTACAGAGTACTTGGGATATCCCACCTCCCTTGTTCTGTACCATGTCCAAGACTTGCTGATTCTGGAACCTCTTTCATTATGTCTCAGCCGTTCGCCACCTGATGAAACTGTAGTGAATTTATTATCTTTAGGTAAAAACAAAGTTACCTGACAAGCAAAGCACCCTCAAAACGAAAAAATATCAAAATGTAGTCCAAAAGTGAGGAGTGCACCAGGCTGCAAATAAATCTCACCAAATCTTCCACAGACTGTCCTTTATTACTTTACAAACAGGTATAAAAATAGACAGGTAAGCGCTTTCGCGTTGGTGTAACGCTTCTTCAGACCTTTAAAGATGTATGAATAATGCATCCCTTTATATACCATAGTACATTGCACCTTAATTGATTAAAGACCACAAGGTGTAATTGATGTAGTTAATGATGCTTACAAATTCAAACAAGTCTGAGTATAAATGTCTTACTAAATTCTACAAAGCTTATGAAAGCACATACAATAGACTTGTGAAAACACACATAAATAGACTCATGAGTTAAAAACACATATGTTAAAACATATATTAAAACATATATTAAAAACATGTATATTGAATACATAATATAAATGTGTAAAATTCAGTGGTTCAAGGGTCTACTGGCTAGAAAGGGTTTGAGGGATATCTTATCATTGAGCCCATAAAAATGGGCTTGTAGCCTAAGAATCCATTTGTTCTCTATCCCTTCTGTGTGGCTTTTAATGTTACCTAGCCTATTAGTTCTTGTTAAAGTCTCAAGGACCATGAATTTAAAACAATGTGAAGATCCTTTATCTAAAACATGTCGTGCTAGGGCATTTGTTGTATTCTGTTTATCAATTGCATAGATGTGTTCTCTTATTCGCTCACGTAATGTCCTATTGGTTTTACCAACATAAAAAAGTGTACATTGTTGGCATTGAGCGAGGTATATAACATCTCTAGTTTTACAACATGCATATCCCTTGAACAAATATTCACGTCCTGTGTGTGGATGTATGAATTTATCAGTTGCAACTATATATTTGCATTGCTTACAAGTTAAACATGCAAAGGTTCCTGTCTTATGTGGAAAAGTATTGACCTTGTTAAGGTTTTCATAACATAGTCTCCTGTCTAGGGACTTCATGTTTCTATAAGATATTGTTGGTCTAGTGTCAACTAAGTCTTTTATTTTCTCATCCATCAAGAGTAATTTCCAATTGTCTCCTATAACCTGCCTTACTTGATTGTTGATATTGGTGTAAGGAATAATCAGTCTGTTTACTGCTGGGGGATTGATTTTGATGTTCAACCCATCATTATCATCTACTCTCCTTAAAAACGGAGTGCCCTTACCTACTCTGTGAATATCCCCATGAATTAGTGCTTCATGTACTTCTGTCTCTTTATAGCCCCTTTCTAAAAAATTATTTTTAAGTATATTCTTCTGTTTATTAAAGGTAGACTCTTGAGTGGTTAATCTAGAGGCCCGTAACATTTGATTCTTGGGAATGTTTTTGTGTATATGTTTGGGATGCATGCTGCTGCGGTGCAGTAAGTTGTTTTCCAACATGTCTTCCTAAATAACTCTGTGTCTATGCCATTGGTTCCTTTAGTTAGCTTAACATCCAAAAATACAATCTCCAAAACAGAGTGACTGCATTCAAAATTCAGAAAATCAGTAGTGGCATTCAAGTATCTAACAAAGTCTGTTAGTGATGTAACTGATCCCCCCCATACAATACACACATCGTCAACAAATCTACTATAATGTTTTAAGTGTTGACAGTATAAAGCATGATTAAATACATAAGTGTCTTCCCATTGTGCCAACACCAAATTGGCATAGGTGTTGGCACAAGGGGTCCCCATGGCTACCCCCTTGGTTTGCAAAAAGTACTTATTGTCATATAGCAGAACATTGTTCTCAAGAACTAATTCTAGGAGGCTCATCCATTTCATAACATCTGTATTAGCTATGTCATGTGCCAAAAGGAACTGACGCACGTATTCAATACCAACATCATTTGGTATTGATGTAAATAATGATGTCACATCAAGTGTTACAAGAATGTCATCACTTGAAAACAACTGTGATCTGTTTAAGTCAGATAATTTCTCTAAAAACTGTTGCGTGTCCCTTAAAATATAATTAGTATTGGTCACAATCGGTTTGAACATCTTGTCCAAATAGATGGAAAGTGGTTCTGTGAGCCATCCTTTGCTAGATACAATGGGTCTCAAAGGGGGATTGTCTCTGTTTTTATGCACTTTAGGGAGACCCCTAAATGTAGGAACCAAAGGATTCTCTACCGTAAAATAAACATAGAGTTCCTTGTCTATAGTTTTACATAATAACATATCGTATAGCGTACTATGTACTTCCCTAATTAAATTATTGAGTGCATTCCAGTCAAGGGAGTGTATGTATCTTTGTCCATCAACATTTCTTGCATTTTATTGGTGTATATATTCTTATCCATAATGACAATGGCCCCTTTATCAGCCTTGTATAATAATGTCATTGTTACTCTGTAAACTAACAATAGCTTCCCTCTCATGCAACGTCAGATTGTGAAACTCGGTTTCAATTTATTATTATTATACAAAGTAAATAAATCACTTTCGCATGCCTTCTCAAAGGCTTCCAAGAGGGGATGAGGCTGTGGTATAAAAACAGACGGTTTCTTAAAATTAAAATTATTGGATGCTGTAGAATCAACATTCAAATCATTATGTCCATACATTAACTTCAACCCTAAATTTCTGGTGAACAATTTAATGTCCACCAGTATGTCGACAAAGTCTGTTGAACAAGAGGGATAAAGCAACCCCTTGTTCAATAATGAAGTTTCATGAAGATTTAGTTCATACCTTGAGATGTTAATGATCAGGTCATGCTGGTAGAGTTCATCATTTTCTTCTGGTATGGGACAAATTCCTCCGTGTTCTTTCTCTTCCTGTTGAAGGGTGACAAAGTTCTTCTCTCGAGCGGTTTTATTGGTAAAGGAAAGAAGGAAAACCTTCACCTTCACCGAATATCTCATCTTCAGAAACTCCAATAAAGAGTCTAGCCTCATCTGTTTCCTTCGTTGGTCTTTAGCATAAAATCACTTGTGGGACCAAGTAATACATGGCGTCCCTATTATCTGAGTTGGCAGAATGGATCATGGCTTCTACAGTGATTCCGGTTTCACAGCCACAGAAGTAGAAACGGGCGTTTGTAGTGATACTAGCAGCTTGTGTCGTTGTGTTGGTCGGTATAGCGTCTTCATTTGATGACATCATCAAAGGGGCGTTACTCACTGGTGGTTTACTGTTCTGAAGCACTGGCTTGGATTTAGAATTAGCGACTGTGTAGTTCTGCCGATTACCCAAAGGCTGCTTCTTATCCCTTGGCCAAGCAAAGACCTGGCCTTTTTGGAAATCGAAAAAATCTCGTTCCAATTTTCTCTTCTTGTCTTGTCTAAGTTTATTATCAGTGTCAGCAAAATTTGTTTGAGATCTTGATACATACTGCTCAGTTCATTTTCATTGAGCAGTTTCAACAGTTCACCTTCTATAGTATTTATCTCTGTTAATAAATTATTCTCAGCCAGGCAATATTGTTCAATTAAAATGTTGATATAGGCAAAGCTGGTATCCAGGTTAAGTTTCTGCCAGGTGGAAAGTAATTCTGGATACTCTGTTCCAAAGGTTGGCATTTTTAACACCCTCAAACCTCGCGGAACCAATTTAAAACTCAAGCATGCCTGCATATGTAATTTCTGCCACTGTATATTCCTTAATCTCTGCATTTTAGTCTCAAGACGTCTTGTTAACAGTGTAACCTCCATATTATGTTTCATGTTATTAGCTGCATCCTCAGTATTAGCTAGATCACGAACAGTTAATTTGAGTAGCGGGTTCTCTCTCATTTCTATCAGCGTGGCCATACGCTGAGTATTTAATACTTCATGAATCCGATCACTGTTAGATGATGCAGGTTGTACAGCCATGTCTCAGCAGGTAATCAACGAAGAAAAGTAGGTAAAAACAAAGTTACCTGACAAGCAAAGCACCCTCAAAACGAAAAAATATCAAAATGTAGTCCAAAAGTGAGGAGTGCACCAGGCTGCAAATAAATCTCACCAAATCTTCCACAGACTGTCCTTTATTACTTTACAAACAGGTATAAAAATAGACAGGTAAGCTTTGCGTTGGTGTAACTTCTTCAGACCTTTAAAGATGTATGAATAATGCATCCCTTTATATACCATAGTACATTGCACCTTAATTGATTAAAGACCACAAGGTGTAATTGATGTAGTTAATGATGCTTACAAATTCAAACAAGCCTGAGTATAAATGTCTTACTAAATTCTACAAAGCTTATGAAAGCACATACAATAGACTTGTGAAAACACACATAAATAGACTCATGAGTTAAAAACACATATGTTAAAACATATATTAAAACATATATTAAAAACATGTATATTGAATACATAATATAAATGTGTAAAATTCAGTGGTTCAAGGGTCTACTGGCTAGAAAGGGTGCAACTGATAAATTCATACATCCATTGATAAACAGAATACAACAAATGCCCTAGCACGACATGTTTTAGATAAAGGATCTTCACATTGTTTTAAATTCATGGTCCTTGAGACTTTAACAAGAACTAATAGGCTAGGTAACATTAAAAGCCACACAGAAGGGATAGAGAACAAATGGATTCTTAGGCTACAAGCCCATTTTTATGGGCTCAATGATAAGATATCCCTCAAACCCTTTCTAGCCAGTAGACCCTTGAACCACTGAATTTTACACATTTATATTATGTATTCAATATACATGTTTTTAATATATGTTTTAATATATGTTTTAACATATGTGTTTTTAACTCATGAGTCTATTTATGTGTGTTTTCACAAGTCTATTGTATGTGCTTTCATAAGCTTTGTAGAATTTAGTAAGACATTTATACTCAGACTTGTTTGAATTTGTAAGCATCATTAACTACATCAATTACACCTTGTGGTCTTTAATCAATTAAGGTGCAATGTACTATGGTATATAAAGGGATGCATTATTCATACATCTTTAAAGGTCTGAAGAAGCGTTACACCAACGCGAAAGCGCTTACCTGTCTATTTTTATACCTGTTTGTAAAGTAATAAAGGACAGTCTGTGGAAGATTTGGTGAGATTTATTTGCAGCCTGGTGCACTCCTCACTTTTGGACTACATTTTGATATTTTTTCGTTTTGGGGGTGCTTTGCTTGTCAGGTAACTTTGTTTTTACCTACTTTTCTTCGTTGATTACCTGCTGAGACATGGCTGTACAACCTGCATCATCTAACAGTGATCGGATTCATGAAGTATTAAATACTCAGCGTATGGCCACGCTGATAGAAATGAGAGAGAACCCGCTACTCAAATTAACTGTTCGTGATCTAGCTAATACTGAGGATGCAGCTAATAACATGAAACATAATATGGAGGTTACACTGTTAACAAGACGTCTTGAGACTAAAATGCAGAGATTAAGGAATATACAGTGGCAGAAATTACATATGCAGGCATGCTTGAGTTTTAAATTGGTTCCGCGAGGTTTGAGGGTGTTAAAAATGCCAACCTTTGGAACAGAGTATCCAGAATTACTTTCCACCTGGCAGAAACTTAACCTGGATACCAGCTTTGCCTATATCAACATTTTAATTGAACAATATTGCCTGGCTGAGAATAATTTATTAACAGAGATAAATACTATAGAAGGTGAACTGTTGAAACTGCTCAATGAAAATGAACTGAGCAGTATGTATCAAGATCTCAAACAAATTTTGCTGACACTCGATAATAAACTTAGACAAGACAAGAAGAGAAAATTGGAACGAGATTTTTTCGATTTCCAAAAAGGCCAGGTCTTTGCTTGGCCAAGGGATAAGAAGCAGCCTTTGGGTAATCGGCAGAACTACACAGTCGCTAATTCTAAATCCAAGCCAGTGCTTCAGAACAGTAAACCACCAGTGAGTAACGCCCCTTTGATGATGTCATCAAATGAAGACGCTATACCGACCGACACACAAGCTGCTAGTATCACTACAAACGCTCCGGTTTCTACTTCTGTGGCTGTGAAACCGAAGCGAATCACTGTAGAAGCCATGATCCATTCTGCCAACTCAGATAATAGGGACGCCCATGTATTACTTGGTCCCACAAGTGATTTTGCGGCTAAAGACCAACGAAGGAAACAGATGAGGCTAGACTCTTTTATTGGAGTTTCTGAAGATGAGATATTCGGTGAAGGTGAAGGTTTTCCTTCTTTCCCTTTACCAATAAAACCGTTCGAGAGAAGAACTTTGTCACCCTTCAACAGGAAGAGAAAGAACACGGAGGAATTTGTCCCATACCAGAAGAAAATGATGAACTCTACCAGCATGACCTGATCATTAACATCTCAAGGTATGAACTAAATCTTCATGAAACTTCATTATTGAACAAGGGGTTAAGCTTTATCCCCTCTTGTTCAACAGACTTTGTCGACATACTGGTGGACATTAAATTGTTCACCAGAAATTTAGGGTTGAAGTTAATGTATGGACATAATGATTTGAATGTTGATTCTACAGCATCCAATAATTTTAATTTTAAGAAACCGTCTGTTTTTATACCACAGCCTCATCCCCTCTTGGAAGCCTTTGAGAAGGCATGCGAAAGTGATTTATTTACTTTGTATAATAATAATAAATTGAAACCGGAGTTTCACAATCTGACGTTGCATGAGAGGGAAGCTATTGTTAGTTTACAGAGTAACAATGACATTATTATACGCAAGGCTGATAAAGGGGGCGCCATTGTCATTATGGATAAGAATATATACACCAATAAAATGCAAGAAATGTTGATGGACAAAGATACATACACTCCCCTTGACTGGAATGCACTCAATAATTTAATTAGGGAAGTACATAGTACGCTATACGATATGTTATTATGTAAAACTATAGACAAGGAACTCTATGTTTATTTTACGGTAGAGAATCCTTTGGTTCCTACTTTTAGGGGTCTCCCTAAAGTGCATAAAAACAGAGACAATCCCCCTTTGAGACCCATTGTATCTAGCAAAGGATGGCTCACAGAACCACTTTCCATCTATTTGGACAAGATGCTCAAACCGATTGTGACCAATACTAATTATATTTTAAGGGACACGCAACAGTTTTTAGAGAAATTATCTGACTTAAACAGATCACAGTTGTTTTCAAGTGATGACATTCTTGTAACACTTGATGTGACATCATTATTTACATCAATACCAAATGATGTTGGTATTGAATACGTGCGTCAGTTCCTTTTGGCACATGACATAGCTAATACAGATGTTATGAAATGGATGAGCCTCCTAGAATTAGTTCTTGAGAACAATGTTCTGCTATATGACAATAAGTACTTTTGCAAACCAAGGGGTAGCCATGGGGACCCCTTGTGCCAACACCTATGCCAATTTGGTGTTGGCACAATGGGAAGACACTTATGTATTTAATCATGCTTTATACTGTCAACACTTAAAACATTATAGTAGATTTGTTGACGATGTGTGTATTGTATGGGGATCAGTTACATCACTAACAGACTTTGTTAGATACTTGAATGCCACTACTGATTTTCTGAATTTTGAATGCAGTCACTCTGTTTTGGAGATTGTATTTTTGGATGTTAAGCTAACTAAAGGAACCAATGGCATAGACACAGAGTTATTTAGGAAGACATGTTGGAAAACAACTTACTGCACCGCAGCAGCATGCATCCCAAACATATACACAAAAACATTCCCAAGAATCAAATGTTACGGGCCTCTAGATTAACCACTCAAGAGTCTACCTTTAATAAACAGAAGAATATACTTAAAATAATTTTTAGAAAGGGGCTATAAAGAGACAGAAGTACATGAAGCACTAATTCATGGGGATATTCACAGAGTAGGTAAGGGCACTCCGTTTTTAAGGAGAGTAGATGATAATGATGGGTTGAACATCAAAATCAATCCCCAGCAGTAAACAGACTGATTATTCCTTACACCAATATCAACAATCAAGTAAGGCAGGTTATAGGAGACAATTGGAAATTACTCTTGATGGATGAGAAAATAAAAGACTTAGTTGACACTAGACCAACAATATCTTATAGAAACATGAAGTCCCTAGACAGGAGACTATGTTATGAAAACCTTAACAAGGTCAATACTTTTCCACATAAGACAGGAACCTTTGCATGTTTAACTTGTAAGCAATGCAAATATATAGTTGCAACTGATAAATTCATACATCCACACACAGGACGTGAATATTTGTTCAAGGGATATGCATGTTGTAAAACTAGAGATGTTATATACCTCGCTCAATGCCAACAATGTACACTTTTTTATGTTGGTAAAACCCATAGGACATTACGTGAGTGAATAAGAGAACACATCTATGCAATTGATAAACAGAATACAACAAATGCCCTAGCACGACATGTTTTAGATAAAGGATCTTCACATTGTTTTAAATTCATGGTCCTTGAGACTTTAACAAGAACTAATAGGCTAGGTAACATTAAAAGCCACACAGAAGGGATAGAGAACAAATGGATTCTTAGGCTACAAGCCCATTTTTATGGGCTCAATGATAAGATATCCCTCAAACCCTTTCTAGCCAGTAGACCCTTGAACCACTGAATTTTACACATTTATATTATGTATTCAATATACATGTTTTTAATATATGTTTTAATATATGTTTTAACATATGTGTTTTTAACTCATGAGTCCATTTATGTGTATTTTCACAAGTCTATTGTATGTGCTTTCATAAGCTTTGTAGAATTTAGTAAGACATTTATACTCAGACTTGTTTGAATTTGTAAGCATCATTAACTACATCAATTACACCTTGTGGTCTTTAATCAATTAAGGTGCAATGTACTATGGTATATAAAGGGATGCATTATTCATACATCTTTAAAGGTCTGAAGAAGCGTTACACCAACGCGAAAGCGCTTACCTGTCTATTTTTATACCTGT
The DNA here is from genome assembly GCF_019279795.1 of Protopterus annectens. Lineage (NCBI taxonomy): Eukaryota > Metazoa > Chordata > Ceratodontiformes > Protopteridae > Protopterus > Protopterus annectens. Next base: position 1,666,228,232 of record NC_056729.1, read on the forward strand.
TTGTAAAGTAATAAAGGACAGTCTGTGGAAGATTTGGTGAGATTTATTTGCAGCCTGGTGCACTCCTCACTTTTGGACTACAATTTATTATCTTTGTCAAGTCCCCTGCCTGCTTTTTTTTCTTGCTTTAAAATAGTTTGACCTTCGTCATTTGTGAGCTGACATATTATTCATCACTATAATTACATCTGACATATTAAGTTAAAATCTACTTGGATTTTTTGTTTTGTTTCGAATCTCTTCAGTTTATAAACCTTATCATAAGTAATATAAATGGAGTCACGTGCAAACTTTTACTTTTACAGAACTGTTCACTGAAACCCTCTACAAGCATGCTAATAGCTGGACAGAAGCCGCTGTACCCACCAGGAAGAAGTACAGAACTAACTCAAAAAACAAGCCACTCTGGTGGAATTACAAAATCAATAGGCTTGTATAACAGGAGGAAGAACATCATGGCAAAAATTAGGAGGTGCAACACTCAGCAGGATAAATACACTCTCATCAAACAAAACAAACAGCTCAGAGGACAAATAAAGTCTACCAAAGCCAGATTTGAGGTAAGTTTGGCCTCCCAGGCCAAGGACAACCACAAAGCATTCTTTAGCTATGTCTTCAACCTCAAAGGCTATACACAATTGTGTGCAGAACTCATTGAAAATGGAGCCACCTATAATGAGCCAGAAGATATAGCAAACCTCCTGGCTGGTAAATTCAGTTCCAACTTTATCCCTCTCTCCCCCTCAACCTTTCCACAGAAAATGCCATCAAATTAACTCCCCCTACTATCACTAGGGAACAGGTCCTTAATGCTCTCTCCAAGACCAAGAACACTGCATCAATGGGCCCAGATAATATCCCAGGATTCCTTTTAAATAGCATGAAACTTGACCTATCAGGGCATCTGGAATTACTATTTAACTGTAGCCTCCAAACAGGCTTCATGCCTCATGAACGGAGAACAACAACAGTCATCCCTCTGTACAAAGGCGGACCATCTACAGACCCGGGAAACTACAGACCCATAAGTCTCACTAATCTTATATGTAAAGACATGGAAAGAATTATCATGGAAATGATCAAAAGAGATATAAAACTGTGTTGGGACCTCCAGACACCAGTCCTAACACAGTTTGGTTTTGTCAAGGGCAGATCATGCCTACTCCTGGTGGACTTCTTTGAAAAGGTAACCAAAGCAATGGATGAGGGAAAAATGGATTGCACTGCCCACCTTGTCCTGACCAAGGCATTTGACACAATACAAACTCTTATGTCACCTGGTGGATAGCTGACTGGTTCACAGACAGAACCCAGGATGTTAGAATTAGGAGTACACCTCTACAAAGAGGCCAGTCACAAGTGGAGCCCCTCAAGGATCAGTCCTTGGACCACTCCTTTTTGGCATTTATTTTCTCTGAAGTCAAAGCCAATGTCAGTGGTCTCTGGTTGACCAAATTTGCAGATGATTGCAAATTAGGAGCTGTCATTGAATTACACACTGACACAAATGTTCTCCAAGAGGGGCTGACACAGACAAACAACTGGTGTCAGAGCTGTGGAATAAAACTAAATGCCAAGAAATGCAGAACAGTATCCTTTAGGATGTCATCCACTCCTGGTAACTATCATATTGACAACACACCCCTTAGAGCTGACCCAGTAGTCAGGGACTTAGGGACACACATAAATAGTAATCCAGCCTTTGACCATCACATATCTACAGTAGTGAGGAAATCATTCTATGTTGCGCAACTTATAAACAAAGGTATAGCATCCAAGTCCAAGGTAATAATCATCACACTGTATTCGGCATTCATCAGGCCTATCATTGAGTACAATGCCCCTTTGGCATGTACCAAACCAATTGGAACATCCACAGAGGTTCCTCACTAAAAGAATACAGGGCATAAGTAAATGTCCATTGCAGACCGCCTCAAGACCCTATCCCTGTATTCTGTCTCATACAGGCTTTTGAGGGGATATCTATGTCTCACATGCACGGCATTGTCAAAGCCCACAAGGCATTCTATAACTATGTCAAGAATCTAAAAGGCAATGCTCAGATCTGCTCTGAGCTAAAATAGAATGGCATTAAATATACTGATCCCAAGGATATTACCAATATCCTGGCAGATCGATTCAGTGCCAACTTCACCCCTCTCTCACCCCCTAAATGGCCCATCTCAATACTGGAAGATTGCCAAATTCTGGTAATAATGGCCACACAGGTAAAACATGCACTCTCCAAAGCTAAGAATACAGCATGTATGGGATCAGATGACATCCCGGGCTGTGTACTACATGAACTACAATATGAACTGGCACCTCACCTAAGTGTCATGTTTAATCATAGCCTCACCTCAGGTTTCATGCCCACTGAGTGGTGCAGAGCTACAGTTATCCCACTCCACAAGGGGGGATTCACCTTTGATCCCAGAAACTACCGTCCCATCAGTCTGACGAGCCTTATCTGCAAGGCCATGGAGCGTATTATCATGGAACTTATAAACAAAGACATTGGCAACCTTCAAACACTGGACCCCACCCAGTTTGGGTTCGTGAAGGGCCGATCTTGTCTCCTGAACCTGATTGACTTCTTCAAATCAGTCTCCAGAGCCATGGACAAGGGTAAGATGGTCCACACAACCTATTTAGACCTTGTCAAGGCCTTTGACACCATCCCTCACTCTGGAATCATAGATAAACTTACTAAGCTGGGCATTAACCCCCACGTCACTAAATGGGTTGCTAACTGGCTTACTGATAGAACCCACACTGTAAAAGTAGCCGACTCCAAATCCAGCTCCAGACAAGTGACAAGTGGAGTACCTCAGGGTTCAGTCCTGGGACCACTCTTGTTTGGCATCTACGTCTCTGAAGTACAGGCCAACACTAAGGGACTCTGGCTAACAAAGTTCGCATATGACTGCAAACTGGGAGCCATTATTGAATCCCCAAATGATGTAGATACTCTACAAAAGGGCCTTACAGAAACAGATGCTTGGTGCCAGAGCCATGGGCTCAAGCTCAGTGCCAAGAAATGTATAGTTATCCCCTTTGGGAAAAAACATGTACCCGTGAATTACCATATAGGTGGCAGTACACTAAACACCGAAACTGTGATATGAGACTTAGGGACACAGGTGGACAGTGGTCTCACCTTCGATAACCACATTGCCAGTCAGGAAATCCTTCTATGTGGCACACCTCATCACTAAGGGCTTTTCATCCAGAAAAAAGGAGGTCATTGTCCCACTGTACTCATCCCTCATTAGACCCACTATAGAATACAACACCCCATTTGGTATGTACCTCTCAAGACATCTGCAACAACTGTAAAGACCGCAGAAATACCTCACTAAAAGAATCACAGGCCTAAAGCAGATGCCCTACGCTGACTGCCTTAAAAAACTCCTGCTATACTCTGTCGCATATCGTCTACTCAGAGGCGACCTCTGCTTAACATACAAGGCCATGTCAAACCCAGAGCTGTTGGACATGCTACACTTAAAGAAATCCCAATCCCTCAGAGCCATACGCTCCAGGGATCTAAACCGTGTTGTCACAATAAACAAAACATGCTGGAGGGATAGGTTCCTGACCCAGAGACTCCCCAGACTCTGGAATAGATTGTCCATACATGTCAAGCAGAGTGCCTCTTTGGCCCTCTTCAAAAGGAACCTTGACGATTGGATGGGAGAAAGGAAATTCATCCCAGGGATCACATCAGTCACCCTGCTAGACAGGGCTACAGGGAAGCAAATAGTGTGGGAAGAAATAGCCAGGGAATTGTTATGGCTAGGCTTGTATAGGCCCTAGGGCTGATAGCCTAGTACCAACCTATGAACCTATGACCCTATGATAGACCTTCTGCATATCCACAAAACAAACAGCCCTGCTGCACCCCCATGGGAGGGCTGAGTCCCCACCCCCTCCACTTTAATATTCTAACTCCGAGATCGCACTACAGTGGGGAAAGGGTCCATTTCCCGATCCCCACTATAGTGCAATCCACACCCAAAATGCCGAATCTGCAATGAGCGAATGTCATTATTGCACATTCAACTAATTTTTTTTCGACTTTGCAAAAACTGAAAACGTCCTTTCAGACATTTTACTTTCACACGTTATACACATATAAAGTTAAACCGTTTCATCTCCCATACCCCTGCTTACACTTATCAAGTGTGTCAGAACTTGTCAGAGATTTGGGTTGCATGGCTAGGCTTAAAAGGCCCTTGTGTTTTTTAGCTTAGTAAACAACTATGAACCTATGAACTTCTTTGGGCTCATCTGGTTTGGTTAGTTAGGTCCACATTACTTTTAAATAATGGATAATAACCATGTTGCTCATGCAAATGGAAAGTCTCCACAAATTTTTTTCTGTTTGCATTATGTCTGATATGCTTTTCTCATTTTCATAAGCATATTTAAGTCTTAATCCATATATTTAGGGCTATCCCTATGTTTTTGTTTAATTTTTTAACCAGACAAGTGAATTAGTCAATATGATGGCTTAGTGGAAATTACTTTGCCTCACAGTTCAATGTTGTGGGGTTCGGCCTTGATGTCTGGTCACTGTCTGTGTGAAGTTTGCATATTGTCTGTCTAGATTTTCTTTGAGTGTTCTGGCTTCTTCCCACATTCCAAAAACATGCTGGTTCATTGGATTTACTAAGTGGTCCACATACTTAAATGTGTATGTATTTGACCCTCAGTAACAGTGATTGTACCATTTGATTCATTGGGATAAGTTTGAATATAATCTCTAATGTGTAAATAATGTACTTCATTCATTTTTATATCATACTGTATCTTTTGATTCAGGGAAGGCCGTGGTGGTGCAGTAGTTAGCATTGTCACCTCACAGCAAGAGGCTCTACAGTTTGATCTTCGGCTGGGGTGTCTTCTGTGTGGAGTCTGCATGTCCTCCCTGTGGTTGTGTGGGTTTCCTCCAGGTGCTCTTGTTTCCTCCCACATCCCAAAGACATGCTGCAAGTGGATTGGATACACTAAAATTGGCCCTAGGTGTGAGTGTGTGTGCCTTCCATGAAAGGCTGGGTGCCAGGCTGTCAACTCAACACTGCAAAACTCCACTGCCAATCATGAGTGGACAGGGTGATCCGCTGTGGCGATCCCTAACCGGGAATAAGCCGAGAAAGAGACTGTATCTTTTGATTCGGCTATTCTATGTGTTTGTACTACCTGTGGAGCTTTTCTCCCCAGGCCTCCGCTGAAAAAGGGCTTTGGCTCAATCATACTAACCTGGTCAACAAATGTCAAATAAATAATAAATAAATAAATGTTCTATTTACACTTCCATTTGTGGGCCAGGTTGTAGTTGAAAACTGTTTATGGACCAAGTAACACGTTAAAATAAAGTAATTGATCTAACACACTTTTCAGCTACCTGCTGAGCTAAAATTATATATATATATATATATATATATATATATATATATATATATATATACGTGTGTGTGTGTATTTATATATATATATATATATATATATATATATATATATATATATATATATATAGACTTTTCGCTTTTCCTGGTTAGGGGTCGCCACAGCGGAACTCCAGTCCGCTCATGATTGGCAGTGAATTTTTACAGTGCCGAGTTGCCAGCCCAACTCCAAACCTTCAACGAAGGCACGCCCATTCATGCTTTTACCTACCTGCATGTCTTTAACATCACTTGACCGTGGGGAGGACATGCAGACTCCACACAGAAGGCGCTCCAGCCAAGAATCGAATGGGAGAACCTCTTGCTGTGAGGCGACAATGGTAACCGGTGCACCCAATATATATATATATATATATATATATATATATATATATATATATATATATATATATATATACCATTATGGGCTTATATATTATTTATTTTTCTTTGTGCCTTTGGGTACATTACTTTTTGTTTGTGGTTTTTGTGTTTAGTACTGGTCAGAGTACTGTTTTTGGTGATATATATATATATATATATATATATATATATATATATATATATATATATATATACTGATGATTTGGCGTAGCCAGTTAAGTAGCATGTTTTAAGGGTTTTAAGGAGGAAACAAATAGTAGTCAGAGGGCAGGATAGAGCAACAGATCCTTAAGCTGTGTCAAAGTCAAAGTAAACTTTATTGTCATACAGATCAACACAGAGGAAAAAAGGGCATATCACTGGACAGAATTTCAATCCTCAGGCTCGTACCATAATGATAGTTTACAGGAGGAAGATAGATTAAATTCATAATAATTTAAATACTAAAAATAAAAATAAGATACTAAAAATAAAGTAAAGAATTGAAAGCTTTTTATAGCAGAAACAAAAACAAATACAACAACAGGAACAGACTCAGTAGAATTATAAGGATATATAAATCAATAAAAGAGGCACACATGTAAAAACTTACCCACCACCAATATGTGCCATAAACTTACAGTTTACAGTTTTCACAGTGCAGATAGAGATAGAGACGTATAAAGTGACACAGATCTTAACTAATGAGCCACCAGGCTGTCAAAGGCTGCAGCAATGATTGTTGCAACTGCTTTTGTAGAAACGTGTCATCCTTGTTGCCTCACTGGGATTTTTGTAAGGTATTTATGCTTAGCAAATGACAATCTCCTGTAGTGTCACAATGCACAGCAATGGCTACCCAGTCAGCTTGTACAGTGACGTTAAGAATGTCAGTTGACATCAGCATTTGGTGTAAAACTCCAGCCTTAGTAATGCACAAGATAGCCGCATAGCAGGAAAGCAGTTACCAGCTTCATCTCATCTATCCCACTCCACACAAACTGGCATACTCGACCCGAAGCATTATGGGATTGCTTGGTTCTTAAAAACACAGTACTATATCACATAACCACAGTATATAAAGCTGTACACAGTTTTATTATTGTATCTGTCACTTAAAAATTTGAACAGATACATTAATATAGAGTGTACCCAATGAAAAAAGGAGTGTCTACATTAATATTATCAAAGACACTATAAGCATAAGGCTATGACCGGGTAATATGACTGGGCAATAGCTAGCAAGATGAAATAGAGCCATTAAGAAATGCTCATTTTAGTGTTGACACATAGATTTAGTACAGTAAGTAGCTATTATTTTATAACAGGCTCTCTCTTTGCACTAATTTACTCCTTCAGAATTATCAGTGACCAGTATGGTTAATTATTTTAAAGCCCATTTTTAATACTACATTAACGAGAGAGACTGCAGAATTGTCTTTCTTTCCTGTGGTAAAACTGTTGGATTTATTACTGAGAATTTGACTGACAGACACTCACACCTGAAGCCTGTATTAATTTGGGCAGAATGTCTAAACGAGTAATAATAGCCAAATAGGTGGCAGTAATAGGCGATACTGGACCTCTCAGAGATTTTCTGAGGGTCAATAAGACAAGTGCTGAGTTTTTCTACCTCTAGAAGTGCTTGTATTACTAAATACCATCTACACAAGAGGGTATTTTTACACTTACAACATGAGTTAACTATGATAGTTTGGTTAGTTAGTTAGTTAGTTAGTTAGTTAGTTAGTTAGTTAGTTAGTTAGTTAGTTAGTTAGTTAGTTAGTTATAGTGGAAAATACAATTAATCATTTTTTTTCTTGTACAACTAGAAACTATCATGTCTTACACTGAAGTAGAGTACCTGAAATGTAATTAATATTAGACTCTGAAACGACAGACATAAACAGCAGCCCAAAATGTCATCCAGACTTCCTTATTTTGGATTGTACCTATAGTTTAGATAAATGTTTAGGATTTAAGCCTGTTTGTGTTGTGTTTATTTAAACACTATTGTACCTGTAAACTGAGGGCTTATTTTTCCATTTATTATGTTTATACTTGATAACTGGTAAGTCAACTTACCCAAGATCATTTTCAGTTACAACCAGGGCTAAGACTGTCACAGTAACAGCATATATTATTTACAAGCAGATGAATATTTACAGAAAATAAGTATTTACAGATGAGACATTCGTAAAAGTTTGGATATCCAGAAGAGCAAATATTTACCTATCAACAAGTAGCAATTAACATGTCTGGTAACAATACTGCCAGGTAGTTGTAATGTATATACAAAGTTAAATCAGCTTTTCGACATCTGTTTGAATAAGAAGAAATATTACTTTATAGCAAAGGATTACTGTTCTGCTTGGGAAAATAAGTTTAGTAATATGCTTAAGCAAAAACAGGTTTGGCATGTTATGCTTCATGACTGAGAGAATGGCTAATTAAATGATACAATTGAATGGCCTGTTAAGTTGCAGCTGGAATTAAAATCATCCTTTATTTTATTTTCAGATGTTTTGTGGGGCAGCAATCCAGATGGAGAGGTTTTTGAAAAGGATCTATCTGCCATTGTCAGGTTAAACGGAGGCTTGGATAATAATGGGTGTATGCGATTCTTTTAGTTACTAGTTTATTTTTTAGTAGAGGGCACTAGTTTCTTCTGAGTAATTGAAAGACAAGGGAGTTTTGTTTATTTATTTGCATTTGTTAACCAGATAAAGAAATGATCCACATGGACCTTTTTCATGCTTAGCCTAGGAGATCTGTCTGTCTAAGTAACTTGTTGAGAGTCACAGAGTAGGTAAAAGGCAGCTGAGGAAATCAAACCCGTAGACTGCAGGAAGGAGATCAGAGTAGCACATAGCACTGACAGGCTTAATCTTCTGTGGTAACTGCCACGCAACCATTTTAACAGAAAGGTAGCTCTGGCAGTAGTTGTCAACATATTGGACTTGGATGGTATTAAACACTATAGTTCTCTCTTAACTTCTAAGTAAATAAATCATAGCATTTTATTTCTTGCAACTTAAAATACAGTTTTAAATTAATGTGGATATAAGGGAATATAGGGAAGTTCGACAAGATGGTAGTGAGACAAGCTGTGTTATATTGGCTGGGGATGGTGGCGCTGATGAAAAGACATGAGTCAAAGCTGGAAGTGGCAGAGTTAAAGACATTAAGATTTGCATTGTGTGTGATGAGGATGTACAGGATTAGAAATTACTATATTAGAGGGTCAGCTCAGGTTGGACAGTTTGGAGACAAAGCCAGATACGTGATATTGCATTGGTTTGGACATGTGCTGAGGAGGGATGCTGGGTATATTGGGAGAAGGATGCTAAGTCCTCATGCACTACCCACTCAAAAGGCCTGAATCTAATATGCAACATCAGCAAACCCTGCTGGAGAGACAGGTTTGTTTCCCAGAGGCTGCCCCGACTCTGGAATAGACTTCCCATACACATCAAACAGAGCACCTCACTGACCCTCTTCAAGTGCAACCTTGATGAGTGGATGGGAAACCACAAATTTATCCCAGGGGTTCCACCTGTGCCCCTCATTGACAGGAGTAACAGGTGGTGCCGTCTGGGGTTTCTTTTGGGGGATATACTCTTGGCTGGGCTTGTAAAGGCCCCAGGGCCATTAACCTAGTACCCTCCTATGATCCTAAGGATGGAGCTTCCAGGTAAGTGGAAAAAGGAAGGCCTAAGATAAGATTTATGGATGTGGTAAAGAAAGGACATGCAGGTGGTTGGTGTGACAGAGCAAGATGCAGAGGACTGGAAGAAATGGAAACAGATGATCCATTCTGGTGACCCCTAACAGAAGCAGCTGAAAGAAAAAGAAGATAAGGGAATAATTAGTAATGCATTTTCGTTTTTATGGATTAAGACATTTTTTAGCAACAGCCTTCATTGCATCACCTGAGAACATGTGTAACAGTCTGTAAGACCTTATCTCTGCTTAAAGTTGGGGTCCTGGTGTACCTAGACAACTAAGAACATTTGGTTATTGATAGCAGGGTGTTGGTTACCAGCTGGGTATTTTATTAGCAAAGTCTACTAGGTGCTAAATTTTTGTCACATAAGTAATAGTATTATGGATATCACGCTGCCGTTGATAATTTTTTGGCAGACAGCTATTTCCAAATGCAGTAGTATTTACAAAAGTTTACTTTACGTGTCTTTGATTTATTTTTGCTTTGATATGTCTTCTACACATACTGTCTAACTGAGGTAATAAACAAAAGAGCAAATGTCATAGAACTGATTGTTGCCTGTTGAAATAACCAGAAATGTTCTGGATTTCAAATAATTCTTAACCCATGTTATGATATCTTCAGAAAATAAACAAATAAATAAATAAATGAGAGTTTTTGCATAAGTATTTTGTTGTCCACTGTTTCAAAGGTCCATTTCAGGTCTATAAATAGTGCTGCAGTAAGTAGGTCTTTTTCTATATTTATGTACACTTGGTCAGTTAAAGAATAACTTGTAAAACTACAAAGGATGTGACAGAAGCCATATTGTTGGTATGTTGGTATGTCATGCTTGTTAATATATTCCAGAATTTGGTAATAGATGACTCGCTCTAGTATTTCCGTCAGTGGTCACAACCTGACTATTGGATGGAAAGTGGGAGGGATATGGTATTTTGGGGATAGTTCTGATTACAGCATATTTAAAACTATATAGTAAAATACTAGTAGCTAGTGAAAACTTGTACATGTATGTTAATGGTTTAGCAAGGATGGGAGTGTCCCCTAGCCCCATGGAACAGAGGAATGAAGCCATGACTGCAATCTAGACAACCTCGGACCAGGCACAGGAGGATGGGAAGGAACAGTTGATACCAGTATGTTCATCCAGGAGGTCGGGAGGCAGATTGGCTCACTGCATTCATGACATCATCATGAAGAGCCTAGTGTACCTACACTGCAAATAGTGTGCTACTTAGTCGGGATGTTGCTCATGAGCAGAAGCATGCATTGCAGCTCCCAAAGGTGGTTATAGCACAGCTTGCAGGTCACCACAGGGGTGGGGAATAGGATAGTCCACAAGCTGTACAGACTGGCCCATTTCTGAACATCTGTCTCTCATATCCACCTGGGAACAAATGGGCTGGACGGCTTTTGTCTCAATGAAGGAATGAATGGGCCAATGGAGTGCAGGAAAAGGAACATTTGGTAAAATCCTGAGGACCACAAAAAAAAAAAAAAAAAAAAGATGGGAGTGGCTAGCAGTAGGAATTTAGGATGCAGGTATGTGGACAGAGGGATTATAGAAGTGATTTATCTCCCCAAGGACATTTGCACAGTTTTATTTGTAATAGCTATAATATGGGAAGTGATTAATTAGCTTATGAAGAAGTGTTTTAGAAGAAGACACTCTAATATTGCTATATGATCAGTAGTGCTGGAAAGAGGGGGAAAAGATGATGTTTTAATTGCATGTAAAATAATTTTGTTAAACTTTATATCTTAGTGTTAATGGGAGTTTTCCCCATGTCCTCTCCATATATCTCAAAAGAAGGGGTTGACATAATGGTTAAGTTGTTTACCTCTCAGACAAGAGGTACAGGATTTGATTCTCACCAAGAAAAATTGCCTTGGTTTAAAATGGCCCACAAGGATGGCACAATGGTGCAGCAGTAGTGTTGTCACCTCACAGCAAGAGGTTCTCCAGTTCGATTCTCGGCTGGGGTGCCTTCTGTGTGGAGTCTGCATTTCCTCCCTGCATTCATGTGGGTTTCCTCTGGATGTGCCGGTTTCCTCCCACATTACAAAGACATGCGTCTGGAGCATTTCTCCCCCGGCCTCCGCTGAAAATTGGCTTTGATCCAAGTTGGACTTTCCTGGTAAACAAATGTTAAATAAAGGGCAATTACCCTAGTACATACCTATGAACCTACTAATGTAAGGCTAAGGTCAGTGGCTCACCAAGTTCACAGACAATTGAGAGCTGTCATAGATTCTCCTTATAACACCAACATCCTACAAGAGAAACGCAAAAAAAAGTTTATTGTGAAAACCAAGGATTAAAATTCAGTGCAAAGAAATGGATTATAGGGCCATTTGATATGCCTTCCACTCAAACTAATAATTTGATTGAACCCCCCCCCCCCCAAGCATTGACCTGATAGCTATGGATCTAGGAAGATATGTAGACAGTAATCTGCCATTCAGCCAACACTTACCCAAGATACTAAGAAAATCATTCTATGTCACCCAACTCATAAGCAAGGGTATGGCATCCAGGTCTAAGGAAGTAATAGTAACACTCTATTCAGCCTTTATCTGACCCATCCATGATGCCCGTGCATTGGCCCAGCAATCAAGGAGCCTCAGTCCTCACCACTAACACCAGTGAGGGGTGTCCACATTGGGAATGATAACAAGTACACACACAGTAAAGTACAATTTCCCTTAAGAGCACACAGAGATCATAGTCAATCTGGGGTTGGTTTCTTCCTTTCTCTCCAGATCCCCAATTAGACTCCTCACTGGCAAAGCTATAGGGTCCAGATCTCAGCCTAGTGGTCAAGCTAAAACCTCCAGCACCCTCTCTGTCCAACCAGTGCTTCATGTCCCTGCCCAAGTAGCTTACACACACACAAGCACACATTTTAAGATATGGGTTATATACAAACACACAGATGCTCCTGGGGAAGCCTGCCACAAGTTCTCCAGGTATGCCCCTTCCTGCCAGTCTATACAGTAGTACCAGCTGCCACCAACCACTAATATCAGCTACTAAAAGACCCTTACCAAAGAGTGTCCAATTATTACTGTACAATATTATTATTCAAATAGTAAGTGTGACTCAGGGCTAAAGCTATTGGAGCGGCTTGGCCAGTATCGCTATATACGTGCAATGGACTCTAGAGCTGAAATTATCTCTACACAAAACAGCCACAGTTGAAAGGTTTAAAAATATTTAATAACAAATAATACAAACACAAGACAATACTTCTTACTGCACAGTGCTAGTCAAGAATTCAGAGATCACAGAGAAATTCTTAGAATAATAGAATAGAAAAGTTCTGACATCAATACAGAAAACAGCTAGACTAGACTTCATATTTCCTATCTATATCTAAGAGCAAACACAGTTCTAAAATAAACTTACATACAGAGCAAGGCAGTGCTGATGATGCTGTCAGTTCTGAAAACAAATGCAAAATTCTCTCTCTCTCTCTCTCTCTCTCTCCCCCTCTCTCTCTCCCTCTCTCTCTCTCTCTCTCTCTCTCTCTCTCTCTCTCTCTCTCTCTCTCTCTCTCTCTCTCTCTCTCTCTCTCTCTCTCTCTCTCTCTCTCTCTCTCTCTCTCTCTCTCCCCCCCTCTCTCTCTCAGATTACATCATTATTCTCTCTCTCTCTCTCTCTCTCCTCTCTCTCTCTCTCTCTCTCTCTCAGATTACATCATTATTCTCTGTTTCTCTCTCTCTCTCTCTCTCTCTCTCTCTCTCTCTCTCTCTCTCTCTCTCTCTCTCAGATTACATCATTATTCTCGGTTTCCCAGGCTAACAGAAACTCAGAGTGTAACAGCCCTTTTGATCTTGGAGCTTGTCAGGAAGCCAGAGCTCCTACTGGAGGAACCGATATGTGTCTCAAATGATCCCTATACTATGGAATAACTCATTAGCACCTATGTGGTGTGAAATAACACACCTCTAGCAGTCTATTCATATGTTGCATTCCAGAGCATTTTCTGAAAAATAAACTTAAAAAAGATAAGATAAACAAAAGCAAATATTTTGTGAATAATAAAAGTTATTAAAACTGTACAAATTACAATGTTATCAGAAGGATGTATTATTTGCATTGAAAATAGTGCACTCATGGTCTTTCCATAAATACGATAATATATACAAACCCCAAATTATATTTTTTCCTAAATTTTCACAAACAATTCTTCATATCTTATTAACCGTATAACCTACATATATATTGTTAGAACATTTTTGTTAACCAACCATAAATTTTCACGACAAGAAATTCCTCTATGAGTTCTTATTTATTGAGATATTTACAGAAATATATGTTTCATTTTATAATTCAGAAATATAAATAACTGAATATTTCTCAAGATGTACAACTTACATAGGCTCATAGGTGTATACTAGGCTAACAAACATTAGGGCCCTTAAATGTCTATCAGTGCAACCCAAATATGACCCACAAATTTGATTTATATTTGATTTAACGGAGGTGGTTTACTGACTGCACTGCCCATCACAGACATAAGAGCCAGACCAGGGGTGAATTTCCAATTACCCATCCATTGCTTCAAGTTGCACTTAAATAGTTCCTGCTCTGCTTCATATGGATGGGGAATATGTTCCGGAGAATTATCTGTCTTCCCAGCATGTTCTATTTATGTTGCAAACAAAATTTAGGTCTTTTAATGTAGCAGTTCGTATACTGTCTGTTTTGGGGATGTGCAAAAGCCTCATCAAAACAGGGTCCAGGGATGCCTTGTATGCCAAGCAAAGATCACCACTCAGAAGTTGGTACCATACCAAATAAAGAGACAGGGCTTTGAGGTCATCATTGTAGGGCATTGTGTTTACTCCTTGTATTTCTTTTGTCAGGATCCTTTGTGGATGTTCTAGTTGTTGCAAATGTCTGGTTAGGTACAAACAAAGGGGGAATCATATTCTATGATGGGCCTGATAAGGGCTGAGTACAGCGGTAAGATGACCTCTCTGGACCTACATGCCATGCTCTTGCTTATAAGCTGAGTAGCATACAAGGATTTTCTTACTACCTTGGACACATATTTGTCAAAGGCTGGGTTACTACCTACATGAGTTCCCAGATCCCTGACTAGTGAATCAACTTCTGAAGATATTTTATTGATGACATAGTTACCCAGGGTGGCAGACTTGTTAAAAAGTACTATAATGCTTTTCTTGGTATTGAGTATTAAGCCATGGCTTTGGCACCGAGCGTTTGTCTGTATTAGGTCTTTCTGAAGGGTGCTCTTGTTGTGGGGGATTCAACAACTGCTCCCTGTTTGCAATCATCTGTAAACCTGGTTAGCCAGAGGCCTTTGTCATTGGCTTTGACATGTGAGAAGTAGATGCCAAAGAGGAGTGGGCCTAGCACAGAGCCAAAAGACAGCATTCTTCAACAACATCTAAGGTTTCACCTGATGTCATGCACAGTTTGTAGGTCACTTGTTGTTTGAAGTATTATGCACATATGGAAATATTCTTTATTTTCATAATTACTAAAAAAACAGCAAACAGTATATCTGGTATAGTGTGATATAAATGGACATAGACAATGAATTTTCCTGTCTCCCAGTATGTCATATCAGACCACACCCTTCAATAATATGCAGGGCTCTTAGTTATGAAAATATGAACATAAATAGAAACATATGAATAATAAGCAATGAGCAGTGATTAATTTCTCTACTGCTGGACATCCTAGATTAACAATCTTAGTGTCAGTTTGTTAAGAATGCCTTGCACTTTCTAATAATGCCTATTCTTAGCTTTAAAATTACTTAGAAGATGAAGCCAGACCCCAAAAAATACTGGATGCCATAAGGAACTATGGGTGTGAACTGGAAGTATACAAAAAAGGTGCTATAGTCTTGAATGGTATAAGCTCCCCATCTACGTGAAGCACAGTTCATTTCTCATCCTGTTCAAAAAAAAAGCCTTGATCATTGTATGGCAAATCGCAAATTAACCCCAGTCTGGTCCCCATGTCTATGAAGGACAGCAGTGAACAATAAGTAAATTAACCCACAACTAACATACCCATCATCGCCACCACATAACCCTTAACTACTGTAGATCGGAGTGCAAGTGACATGCACTGTATTTTTAACAAGCATGTCAAGGCTTTACGTCTGCATATAAAATCCCATACACATGCACTCGGGGGGGCATTTTGTAAGAACACTCACAGTGACAGCATGCATGAATGCAGTTGTTAGTTTGTATATAAGTTAAAGTAAGTAACCTTAAGTAATTATGTGTTTGTATAAAATAAAGCTACTTGAACAGAGCCCGTGAAGACTTTTCTATTCTATCCAGAATGGGAGATAGGCATGCTGACAGAACTGGGATCAAAGAGAATAAAATCCGGAGCCATGAGGTGCAGAGACAACAGTGAAGGTAAAACTGAGAGAAAAGAGGACAAACAGAGCCAGAAAAGAATCGAAGGCAATAAGAAGTAACACAAATTAACTGCCTTACAGTCTGGAGAGAAGGGAGCACAGAAGGTGAATCTGTGCCAGCCTTTCCCAGGTGTGTGTGTGTGTGTGTGTGTGTGTGTGTGTGTGTGTGTGTGTGTGTGTGTGTGTGTGTGTGTGTGTGTGTGTGTATGTGTGTGTGTGTGTGTAAATCAAATCTCAGAGTGTGTGTGTCAGCAACTTGGAGCAGGGACACAAAGCACTAGTTTCACAGAAAGGGTGTGGGAGTGGGATAACCGTCGCTGTGCGCCATTCAGCGGGCACAAAGCCTGAGGTGAGGCTATGATTGAACATGGTACTTAGGTTGGGTGCCAGTTCGTTCTATAGTTCATGTAGAACGCAGCCTGGGATGTTGTCTGGTCCCATGGATGCTGTGTTCTTGGCTTTGGAGAGTATGTTTTTGCCTGTGCAGCCGTGATTACAGGAACTTTGCATTCTTCCGGTATACAGATAGGCTCTTTAGGGGGTGAGAGGGGGGGTAAAGTTAGCACTGAACCTATCTGCCAAGATGTTGGCAATATCATTTGGGTTTGTATATTTAGTGCCATTGTGCTGTAACTCAGAGCAGATCTGAGTGTTGCCAATGAGATTCTTGACATAGCTATAGAATGCTTTGTGGTTGTCTTTAGAATCAGTGGCGATTTTGTTTTCATAACTAGCTTTGGAAGATTTTATCAGGGATCGCAGCTTCTTACTGAGGCTGACCAGGGAGATCCTCCACTCATGGGATTTTACTCTCTTTTGCAACAGTTTCTTCCTTCTGTTGTGCAGTTTGTTTATGGCAGGGGACCACCAGATTAGCTTCCTTTATTTGGAGGATAGTGTTTTGGTTCTGTTTGGGATAGCACGATCCATGCACTTGTGTAAGTGCTGATAAAGTGCAATTGTGTAGGATTCAGTAGTCATAACTGTATTTTCCATCTGCATAGGTGTCATGAAGTTCATCACTTCTGTCTTAAGAAGCATGATGTTGGCTTTGGAGAAATTATTTACCATGGTTTCCTTAATGGGGGGTGGGGGCAGGATGTGGATATCTAGGGTAATTAGCTTATGGTCGGATCGGACCAATGAGGTGATGACTTCAGGTGTGAAACACCGGTCACTCATGTTGGTAATGATTAGTTCTAGGATATTGTTGCCCCTGGTGGGGGTGTGGATAGGTTGATCCAGGGCATTGGAGTTTATGAATTCCAGAAAGTCTTGAGCAAAGGAGTTGGCACATGAGTAGCTTTCCCAGTTAATGGAGGGGTAGTTGAAATCACCCATTATTAAGGTGCTTGGTTGATCCCTAATATTTTCCAGTACATCAAGAAAAGAGGAGTGGGAATCCTGGGTCATGGTGGGGGACCTGTAGCAAGCTACAATTTGGATTGCACTTTTGCCCAGAGTTAGTTGCACTTGGATAATCTCGGCTGCATTATGCTGAGCAACTAGCCTGGAGGTGTGGATGTCCTTAATGAATATGGACACACCTCCGCCTTTGGTGTTCCGGTCCAGGTTACATGGCTGAAATGTGTGGTATGAGTTATAGCCTGGTAGTGCAGGGGTGCTCTCTGGAACCTTGAACCAGGTCTCAGTCACTGCACAGATATCGATGTTCTTCATTTTAAGGAGTGCCTCGAGTGAGTGCATTTTGAGATTTAGACTTCTAGCATTGAGTAGCATCACCCTCTAATATTAGAGGAGACTGAAGCCTCAGCAGCATTCTGTATTCTGTCTTGGATCTGACAACAAGGACCACTCACCCATCTTGCCTTGCTTTCTTCAGGAAGTAGGAAGAGTAATTATTTTAGTCAATCAGGAGTAGATAGTGAGACTAGCTAAATACTTTTTTTCTATAACTGTGTGAAACTTTCCATCTGTGTTTTTAATATTCCCTGCAACATGAAACTCTGGTGTTTATTATAAATAGATATTTAGTATTTTCATGTTCTTTATTTATTATTAAATATATTTAAACTTCTCATTGTGGCTGGTCCTTTTAGAAAAATATTTAAGTTTTGAGAGTATTTGCACATATTTATTTAGTGATAACTCTGGCCACTCCTAAAAGCCTTGCTGTTTCATCAGCACTACTATTTGTATTAATATTAATTTCACTCAGTATAATTGGGTACCCTTGTAAGAGCCTTAAAGTAGCTGGCAGGGGTTCTGTTGGCAGCTATAACTAACTTATAGTCTGGGCAGAAGAGGTACAGTAGGGGAATCTATGCCAGCCTTTCCCAGGTGTGTGTGTGTGTGTGTGTGTGTGTGTGTGTGTGTGTGTGTGTGTGTGTGTGTGTGTGTGTGTGTGTGTGTGTGTGTGTGTGTGTGTGTGTGTGTGTGTGTGTGTGTGTGTGTGTGTGTGTGTGTGTGTGTCAGCTACTTGGAGCAGGGACACAATGCACTGATTTCATGAAGATGGTGTGGGAGGACTTAGCTTGGAACCGCAGCTAAGGATTCAACTCTAAGCTGTGCCACTGGGGAGTCTTATCGGGTGTATGTACAGATATAGAGGAACAAGCCCACAGACTGAGCATGTTCCCTGGGTGCTCTTAAGGGAAATTGTGCTTGATGTGGAGAAGTCAGCATCTGGAAATACTAAGTGTATCCATTTGTATTCCAAGCGAACGTCCCTCTCCAGTGTCAGCGGTGAAGATTAAGGCTCCTTGATTACCGGCCCAGTTTGGGGATGTCGCATCTGTGGTTGTTGGCTTTTCTAGTTCTATCTGCCTCCAAATTGCCTTGCAGAAGTACAAATTAGCCAGAGACTTAGTTGTTTGGTAGTTGTTTGTTGTTTAATCTGCACTTGAGATCTGCTATTGTTCTTCTACATTAAGAAATTTCAGGATCATCTGTTTACGTGATCTATATGAGTTGGGAATCACTACAGGGAGTTCAAAGTGTGGTTGTTTATTGGCTAGAGGGCATAGGAGTCAGTTTTCAAGATTTTTTTCTCTGCTATAAATCTGGCAAGTTTGCATGAAGCTGCCCACCATGCAGCAGTGGTTAGCAATGTCCTGTACAGTAGCAAATGTCTAGACAGTAAAATTTCCCTATAAAGTTATGATTAGGTCTGTAACCTGTAAAACAATGTGGCACCGTACAGAATTAAACTAACAGAAGCTAGCTTGTACATGGCACTCCCAAATCTATTACTATATAACATCTTGCCTTCAACCCCAGAAACTACCCTAGGAGACCCCTGTTAAAATCCAATCCTTAATCCTAAACAGCCCAGCCTCTTACAGATCTGGACATCATGGATTTGTAATTTCCAAATGTCTCTGAGCCCAGCTTTGTAGATTTGGCTATCATAAGGCAATGTAACAATTGTCTTCTTCTCAAACAATGAGTTAATCATTAAAGAAAATAACACGGATATGTAAGAGATGTAAATACACAACTTCCTTGGAGGCAAAAATCTCGCATACAAAGGAGGTTGTTAGGAATATCCACACTACATCCCTCACACACCATTCACCACACCTACAGATTGTCTTATGCTGAGGTGCTTAAAAGTAACCTTCCCAAATCTCAAAGACCTCCAAAGCCACCTAACAACAACATTGCTCCTCAGCAATCACTAAAACACTCACCAAAAGCAACACCAAACATCTAACATAAACTTACACCCAGTCATCTCCCAGGAGCAAAGCCCATTATGCAATGCACACATTTCATCTAATACTCTTGTCATCGGTGACTCCAGTGTATGACATACAGATGCCCCACTCACCAGGTTAGACAAGAAGAAGATAATGGATAGTTGCCTTTCTGAAACCAGGATCTGCATTATCATGCATGCAGTCACTGCACTCTTGCCTCTTGATCCTGGTCAAGACGGATTCTATAATAGGTTCATAGGTTGATACTAGGCTATCTGCCCTAGGACATTTACAAGCCTAGCCAGAGTGTGTTTGGCTTTCACCGCCCTTCTTAGATTAGTTGACTGTGCCTCTGTATAGTAGGTCACAGAAGATAGCCCATTTAAAGTTAGTTTACTGTGCCTCTGTCTAGCAGTGACACAGAAGAGATCCCAGGGGTAAATTTACGATCTTCCATCCAAACATCAAGATTCTTCTTGAAGAGGGTCATTGAGGGGCTCTGTCTGACATGGATTGGGATTTTGTTCCAGAGTGAGAGGAGCCTCTGGGATATGAATCTGTCCCTCCAGCATGTTCTATTTATTTCTGTGCTGAGGTTTAAGTCACTGGAGCGTGTAGTTCTGATGGATTTGGATTTCTTGAGGGGGAGCATGTCCATTAATTCTGGGTTGGACATGGCTTTATACGTCAGGCACAGATCGCCTCTGAGTAGGCGGTAAGCAACTGAGTAGAGCTGGAGTTTCTTTAGCCTAACTGCGTGGGGCATCTGTTTGAGTCCCTTGATCCTCTTGGTGAGGTACTTTTGGGGTCTTTCTAGTTGTAGCAGTTGTCGGGTAAGGTACATCCCAAATGGGGCATTGTATTCAATTATGGGCCTGATGAGTGATGAGTAGAGGGGCACAATGAGCTCTCTTGATCTAGATGTGAACCCCTTCGTGATAAGGTGGGCTATATAGAATGTCTTTCTAACCACTTTGGCAATGTGATTGTCAAAGGAGAGGTTGCAATCTACTTGGGTCCCCAAATCCCTAATTACTTCTTCCGTACTTGACGGATTACCACCTATGTGGTAATTTGTGGGCACTTTGTTTTTCCCAAAGGGGATGACTATGCACTTTTTGGCATTTAGCTTTAGGCCATGGCTCTGGCACCAGTTATCCATCTCTGTGAGACCTTCTTGGAGGATGCTTGCCTCAGCCGGTGAGTTGATTATAGCCCCCAGCTTGCAGTCATCTGAAAACTTTGTCAGCCATAGTCCTCCTGTGTAGCCTGTACCTCAGAGAAATATATACCGAACAAGAGAGGTCCCAGGACTGAGCCTTGTGGGATGCCACTTGTAACTGGTCTAGAGTCTGACATGGCACCTGCAATTCTGACCATGTGGGTTCTATCCCTAAGCCAGTTTGCAACCCATGTTTTGACATAGGGGTTGATATTTAAACTGGTGAGCTTATTTATGATACCCGAGTGGGGTATTGTGTCGAAGGCTTTTGCAAGGTCAAGGTAGGCTGTGTGGACTACCTTCCCTTCGTCTATGGCCTTGGTGACTGTTTCAAAGAAATTGACCAGGATCAAGAGGCAAGATCTGCCCTTAACAAAGCCGAATTGGGTAGGATCCAGTGTTTGGAGGTTCCCAATGTCTTTGTTTATGAGTTCCATGATGATACACTCCATAGCTTTGCAGACCAGGCTAGTTAGGCTTATAGGGTGATAGTTTCCGGGGTCCGTTGTGGCACCACCTTTATGGAGTGGGACCACTGTTGCTGTACGCCATTCTTTGGGTACATATCCTGTTGTAAGGCTGAGACTGAACAGTGATTTTAAGTGAGGGTTCAGTTCTTCTTGAACTCATGTAAAATGCAGCCCGGGACACCATCCAGTCCCATTGATGCTGTGTTTTTTGCTTTGGAGAGGGCAGCTCTCACCTGTGCATCTGTGATGTCAGGGAGGCTACACTCTGTTGAGATAGTCATTTGCTCATTTGGGGGGGGGGGTTTGCACTGAACCTGTCTGCCAGGATGTTGGCAATGTCTGTGGGTTCAGTGTATTTTTTGTCATTTTGCACTAACTCAGAGCATATCTGGGAGTTTCCACCCAGGTTTCTGACATAACTAAAGAAAGCCTTGTGATTATCTTTAGCGTCTTGTGCAATTTTTATTTCAAAGCTAGCCTTAGATGATTTTATGAGGGATCATAGTTTCTTGCTAGTACTGATCAGAGTTGCCTTCCCTTTCAGGGATTTTGCTCTATCATGTAGTAGCTTCCTCCTTCTGTTGTACAGCTTATTTATGGCTGGGGTCCACCAGACAGGTCTCCTGCCTTGGAGGAGTGTGTCTTGGTTTTATTTGGGATAGCATGATCCATGCATTCCTGTAGGTATCCATAGAATGCATTTGTAAAGGATTTTGCGGTTTGGGCCATATTTTCCACTGGCCCTGGGGCTTTGAAGGATTCCACCTCGGTTTTGAGAAGTGGGAAGTTTGCTTTTGAGAAGTTTTTGACCGTGGTTTCCTTTGCTGGGGGTGGGAACGGGATATGGATGTCCATAGTAATTAATTTATGGTCAGATCTTACCAATGAGGGGTATACCTCTGGTATGGAACATAGGCGGTAAGCAACTTGTTGGTGATGATCAGGTCCAATATATTTTCCCCTCTTGTGGGAGTGGTGACCAGTTGTTCCATAGCATTTCAGTTTATAAATTCTAGGAACCATTGGGCTAGGGTGTTGGGGCTTGAGTAGTGCTCCCAGTCTATGTTTGGGTAGTTAAAGTCACCCAATATAATGGTGTTTGGAGAGACCTTCATATTCTCCAGTGT
Organism: Protopterus annectens; assembly: GCF_019279795.1. Lineage (NCBI taxonomy): Eukaryota > Metazoa > Chordata > Ceratodontiformes > Protopteridae > Protopterus > Protopterus annectens. Next base: position 1,666,250,669 of record NC_056729.1, read on the forward strand.
CTTCAGGAAAGCCGAGTGGGGTTCCTGAGTTTGGGAGGGTGGTCTGTAGCAGGCTACAAACTGGACGGCAGTTTTTCCCACTGTTAGTTGCACATGGATGGTCTCAGATTCTTCGTGCAGTGCCACTAGCCTGGAGGTATGGGTATCTTTGATAAATATGGATACTCCCCCTCCTCTTGTGGTTTGGTCCGAGTTTTGGGGCCAAAAAGCATGGTATGAGGTATAGCCTGGTAGTGCTGGGGTGCTCTCGGGAGCCTTGAACCAGGTTTCTGTTACTGCACAGATATCGATATTCTCCATACTGAGGAGAGCCTCGAGTGCGTGCATCTTGAGGTTTAGACTTCCGTTGAGCAGCATTACCCTTAGTTTCTTTTTCCTTGTGTTGTCTAAGGAGGTGGGTTTGTCTTTTGAGACTTGCCTAAAAAAGGCAGTATGAGGATGGCAAGAGCCTTGGCCAGTATTCAAAAACCCAGGGGTGACAGGTGCAAGCCGTCCGTAGTGAAGCAACGTGGCTTGTCAAGCATGTCACCCCAGGCTGACAGACAGTGGATCCCCTTTGAGTGACACCAATACTTTAGCCAGTTGTTGAAATTGATCATTTTGTCTTTATACTGTGGTATCATTCTTGGTGAGGGTAAGATGCTACTCAAGGTCAGGGTCATACCGGCCTAGGCCACATGATCAGAGAGCTCCTCTATGTCTCTTTTCATGTAATCCAGGGAGGTACATCTCAGGTCATTCACACCAGCATGGAAAATGACAGAGTCATATTTGTACTTGCTTTGGAGTGACCTGAGTGCTTGTGTTATGTGGCGGATCCTGGCACCCGACAGGCAGCTTACAGTGACCTTCTCCTTGTTCAGCCTGGTGAGAGGGACATCAGTGTGTTTGACAATAGAGTCACATATTACAAGTGTATTAGGTGTGTTGTTTAGCCTTAAGGGCTGTGACTGTGTGGCACACTGACTTTGTGAACTATGTGATACGTGGGTATTGTTGTGGGGTAGCAGTTGCTTGGATGTCTGCTTTGGAAGTCTCTGTTGCTTGGGCAGATTTTTATTTAGAGCCTCCGAGTATGTTTTTGTGTGTTTATGTGTTTGGTTTGCTGTTGCGATAGGTCTATTTGAGACTGGATTTGTGGTGTGTGTGATTACCTTCTCCTCCAGACTGACCGTGTCAGTACTATGTTGAGAGAGCTCAGCCTCCAGTTTGGCTATATAGTTGCATCTCTCACATATATTTGAGCTTGTTGGGAAGAGGAGAGGGTGGTCTGTGTACATAAGGCAGTTGTAACATTGCCTCAAGATTCCCGTATTCACCAGCTGGACTGGACAGTAAACCTGAAACTGACTTTTGGACATGCCAGAATAGTATAAGGAATTACTTTTTGACTTGATCAAAAAGGACCAATAGGGAGCCAAGTACTTAAAGGGAGTATAAGAGGGTGTAGTGCTTTAGTTTATTAGCGCTTACTTATAAGACACTTATCCTAGCTACTGCTGAGTTTTAGAAGGAAAATAGAGTGCTTACTTTGAGATTTGGAACAGTTCTAAGGGAAAAAGTGAAGAGCAGACTTTGTGGAGCCAGGAATAGTTTAAACCTGATTAAGCGGCGCTGCCCGATGCTGCGCTATGCGCAAAAGAGGGTTTTAAGAGAGGGAGATCAAGGAGTTTGGAATTGACCCAAAATGGCCAATAAAACTACAGTTTCTAGGCAGTGACCACTCCCACAGGGGCAGGCAGGCTGTTTAGTGTTTACCACTGCCACTGATGAACACAGACACTTCCCTTTAGCCCAAGCAAGCAATGGCCTCCAAGAAACTTATAAACAGTTCAGAACAGCAAATCTGTAACTGAACTTTTTTTTTAAATTTCAGAAAGTGGGGAAAAAAGCAAGATTTTTTTTTTTTTGTTTTGTTTAAAGATAGCAGAGATACACAAGTAGCAACAAGTTAGAACAGTGCAATAAATGACCCTACACTTGAGTGCTAGGCCAGAGACAGGTAAAATGCAAGTTTTAAGAAAAAGAAATATTTTAAAATAAGTGCAACACAGGAAAGGCAGTAAACAGGCTCTAGATGTGTTCTAAATACAGTTCCTAATACAGATATCAAGTTTAGCAAGCTGGAAACTGCCAGAAAGTAGGAGGCAATGCAGAAATTTTAATAAATAATCTGTAGAAAAATACTTAAAATCTCAAAAGTGGCTCCTTTCTTCTCTCAGCGTTTTCTCCTCTTGGGCTAGGGTGTTGGGATGCTTCAGCAACAGCCAACAAGTCTGAAAAGACGCCAAAACCACATGGGTATAAATGACCTGACATGTACCTCACTGCAGTATATGAGAAGTGAGTTAATGCATCTCTCAGAATATGTGTCACAGATAGGTATAAGCCTTGCATTCAGCAACATTCTACCATCTCCAAGGATGATGATACAGTATGAACATAAAATGACTGAATTAAATAATTGGGCTAGTTTCTGCTGTCACTCTGGGGTGATCCAATATCTGTCTGCATGGGAGAACATGGTCAACAAACCACATTGTTTTGACAAGGATGGGCTGCATCTGTCCTCCCTAGGCTTTTGGCTATTGTCTGAAACTTTATCCATCCCCCTTAAAGCCATTTTAGGCAATGCAAAAAAGAGAAAAATACAAACACAGTGAAAAAGTCTCCAAACAACCTTAAGGTGCTACTGCTTACTGCAAAGAGATTAAACAGAAAAAAAAAACTCCACACCCTTCAAGTCATTCTCACTCTGGAGAATATAGACATTTGTGCCATGACTGCAACTCGGTTTAAAGCTGTAGAAAGTACACTGGCCGTGCAACCCTACAGTACCTTCCGCACAGTTAGAACAATAACAGCACAGACTGGGGCCAAAGGTGGAGATGTCTTGATCTACTTTAGCAAAAACCATACCTCTAGGTTGGTTAAACATGATGGAGTTCATCCACATGCATGTCAGCATAGACAAGGTCCCTTACCATATCACGATTGGCTACAGGCCACCATCTATGCCCCTAATAACACAAACACACTGGAGCAGATTGTTCACTGCCCAACCAGAGAATCAAACATACTAGATCTGGTAGTCACTAAAATGGGAGGATGCTGAACCCCCCCCCACCTCCGTCACATCCTCAGTAGTGAGGTTGGATTACAACATTATTTCCTTTGAAGCAAAAATCAACCTAAAAAATAGCTAAAACCAATAACAATTAGGAACTATTCTAAGGCAAACTACATCCTATTAAGTGACAGTTTGTCAAAGTTCAAGGCTCCCCCTAACCCTGAGTTCACAGCTACCTATGCAGAATTATTCACAGAGTCCCTATACAAATGTGTGAATGGCTGAACTGAGGCTGCTGTACCAACCAGAAATAAACGCAAAACAAATACTAAAAACAAACCCCACTTGAGGAATCCTCATCTAAACAGGGTAAATAATAAAAGAAAAAAAAAACTCATGGCCAAAATCAGGAGGAGCAACTCCTGTAAATACAAATGTTGTCTTATATAGCTAAATAAGAAACTAAGAGTCTATTCAATTACAAGGTCAAGATGGCCTCACAGGCTAAGGACAATCAGAAGGCCTACTTCAGCTATGTCCAGAACCTTAAAGGTAACACACAGCAGTGTGCAGAACTGGTGGTGAATGGTGCCACCTTCACTAATCATGTTTACATAGCAAATATACTGGCTGATAAATTCAGCTCAGACTTCACCCCTTCACTCCCCCCAGCTCCTGCAGGTAAAATCCCCTCCAAAATACTACCTCCAACTATTAGCAGGGGCCATATGCCGGCAGCACTCACTAAAGCCAAGAACACCACCTCCATGGGTCCTAACAACATTCCTGGTTGCCTCCTGAACAGTCTAAAGCAGAACTTTGAAACATGATATGCTCCAAGTAAATGAAGTACTGAAACAGTCATTCCATTCCAAGGAAGCAGGGTAGACCATCAACCGTCTCAGGGAACTATAAACCTATCAGTTTAACAAGCCTAATATTAAAAGCCATGGAACAAATTATCATGGAAATGATAAACAAGGACATTGGCAGCCTTCAGACACTGGACCCATTCCAGTTTGGTTTTGTTAAATGAAGGTCATGCCTCCTTAACCTGGTAGACTTCTTTGAGAGGGTCACTGAGGCAATGGATGGGGGTAAAACAGTACATACTGTGTATCTCAACCTAGCAAAATCATTTAATACAATACTCCACTGGAGCATTGTTGAGAAGCTCTCTGAGCTAGGCATAAATCAATACATAACTCACTGGATTGCTGGCTCGCTCACAGATAGGACCAAAGAAGTTATGATCGATGAGACCACCTCCACCAAAGGACCAGTCACCAATGGAGTACCCAAAGATTCCATGCTGGCCAGCTCCTGTTTGGTATATACTTCTTGGAAGTCAAGTCTAATGTTCAAAGTCTCTGGCTCACCATGTTTGCACATGACTGTAAATTGGGAGTTATTATAGATTCACTCCAAACAAACATCTTGTAAAAGTGTTTAAGACAGACAAATGACTAGGGCCAAAGCAATGACTTAAACCTCAGTGCCAAAAAATGCATTATAACGTCCATAGGGGAAATTGTCAACCAAAGTTAATTCCTCCAATAATAAAGCACCCTAAGAGCAGTAGTAGTAGTAAGGGATTTGGGAATATATGTAGACAGTAATCTGGCCTTTGATCAGCATATAGCTAACACAGTAGGAAAATCATTCTATGTCTCCCAACTTATAGGTAAGGGCATGGCATCCAGGTCCAAGGAAGTTATAGCATCCCTCTATTTGGCCTTTATAAGACCTGTCATTGAATACAGTGCCCCCCAGCATGCATCTAACCAGACACTTGCAACAGTTGGAATGCCCACAAAGGTTTTTCACAAGGAGGATTCAGAGCATGAATGCCCTGTCCTACACTGATTACCAAAAGGGTCTGTCCCTGTATTTAGTCACATACAGGTTACTGACAGGGGATCTTTGCCTGGCTTACAGAGCTTCCTCAGACCCAGCCCAGATGGATATGTTGCACATTCACAAAACAAACAGCACCAGAGACACTAGACACATGATCTGAACTTTGCTTTTGAAATAAACAGAACATGCTGGAGAGACACATATATATCCCAAAGGATCCTTCACTATGGAATAGGCTCCCCAGCCACATAAAACAGAGTTCATCCCTAACTCTGTTCAAACAAAACTTTGACAATTGGTTGGGAAATCGTAAATTTACCTCCGGTTTGGCCCCTATGTCCCTTGTGGACAGAAGCCATCAATGAGAAAAGTATTATCCTAACTAACACCTCCTCTACAAATCCTTAGTTACCGCCCTACTAATATGCCCCACTCTGCATAGAAACCCATGATACTCAGGACCCAAATGGTTTGGCTTGTATGGCTAGGCTTGTAAAGACCATAGTGGTTGTTAGCCTGGTAACAACCTATGAGACTATGTTAAGGCATAGCATGAATCACAGTCAGATGTCACACAGAAACTGTCTGTCTCCTACCTTGGTGGTCATCCTCCCATTGTTCAGGATAAAGGTACAGCCACACTCACACCTGAGCCATACCTCTCAATCTCTTAGGTTCATAGGTTCATAGATTCATAGGTAGGTACTAGGCTATTTGCCCTGGGGCCTATACAAGCCCAGCCAAAAATGTACTCTTGCTTTTGCCACCCAAGAAAATTATTTTCCTGTGCCACTGTCGAGCAGAGCCACAGAGGTGATCCCCGGGGTGAATTTCCTATTTACCATCCAATCATCAAGATTTTTCTTGAAGACTGCTAATGAGGAGCTTTGTTTGATATAGATAGGTAGTTTATTCCAGAGTATGGGAAGTCTCTGGGACAGGAATTTATCCCTCCGGCATGTCCAGTTTAATGTGGTGACAAGATTTAGGCCCCTAGAGCATGTAGCTCAGAGGGAATGGGATTTCTTTAAGTGGAGCATGTCCAACAGCTCTGGGTTTGACATAGCTTTGTATGTTAGGCAGAGATCACCTCTGAGTAGGCGATATGCGACAGATTAAAGATGGAGTGTTTTGAGACGGTCTGCATAGGGCATCTATTTGAGGCCGGTAATCTTCTTTGTGAGGTATTTCCAGTTGTTGTAGATGTCTTGTGAGGTACATACCAAAAGGGGCATTGTACTCTATAATGGGTCTAATGAGTGATGAGTAGAGGGGAACAATGACCTCTTTTGTTCTGGATGAGAAACCTTTTGTGATGAGATGTGCCACATAGAAGGATTTCCTGACTACTGCGGCGATGTGATTATCAAAGGAGAGACAACTGTCCACCTGTGTCCCAAGGTCTCTTATCACACTTTCAGTGTTAAGTATACTACCACCTATGTTGTAGTTCATGGGTACAGAGTTTTTATCAAAGGGGATGACAATGCACTTTTTGGCATTGAGCTTGAGGCCATGGCTTTGACACCAGGCATCTGTCTCAGTGAGGCTCTTTTGTAGGATGTCCACATCATTAGGAGTTTTGATTATGGCTTCTAGTTTGCAGTCATCTGCGAACTTCGTTAGCCAAAGACCTTTTGTGTTGGCCTGTACTTCAGAGAAGTAGATAACAAACAGGAGAGGACCCAAGACTGAACCCTGTGGTACTCCACTTGTCACTGGTCTGAAGTCGGATTTAGAGTCTGCTACTTTCACAGTGTGGGTTCTGTCAGTGAGCCAGTTGGCAACCCATCTTGTGACATAGGGATTTATACCTAGTTTAGTGAGTTTATCTATAATTCCAGAGAGGGGATGGTGTCAAAAGCCTTGGCAAGATCTAGATAGGCTGTGGGAACCACCTTACCCTTGTCTACGGCTTTGGTGACTGCTTCAAAGAAGTCTATCAGGTTTAGGAGATATAATCTGCCTTTTACAAACCCGAACTGGGTGGGATCCAGAGTTTGGAGATTACCAATATCTTTGTTTATAAGTTCCGTGATGATACATTCCATGGCCTTGCAGACCTGGCTAATGGGGCGGTAGTTCCTGGGGTCTGTGGTGGCTCCCACCTTGTGGAGTGGGATAACCATTGCTGTGCACCATTCAGCAGGCACAAAGCCTGAGGTGAGGCTATGATTGAACATGGTACTTTCGCCAGTTCGTTCTGTAGTTCTTGTAGAACGCAGCCTGGTATGTTGTCTGGTCCCATGGGTGCTGTGTCCTTGGCTTTGGAGAGTGTGGTCTTTACCTGTGCAGCCATGATTACAGGAACTTTGCATTCTTCTGGTAAAGAGATGGGCTCTATAGGGGGTGAGAGGGGGGTAAAGTTAGCACTGAATCTATCTGCCAGGATGTTGGCAATATCAGTTGGGTCTGTATATTTAGTGTCATTGTGCTGTAACTCAAAGCAGATCTGAGTGTTGCCATTGAGATTCTTGACATAGCTATAGAATGCTTTGTGGTTGTCTTTAGAATCAGTGGCAATTTTGTTTTCGTAACTAGCTTTGGAGGATTTTATCAGGGATCACAGCTTCTTACTGAGGCTGACCAGGGAGCTCCTCCACTCGTGGGATTTTAGTCTTTTTTGCAAGAGTTTCTTCCTTCTGTTGTACAGTTTGTTTATGGCAGGGGACCACCAGATTGACTTCCTTTTTTTGGAGGATAGTGTCTTGGTTCTGTTTGGGATAGCACGATCCATGAACTCATGTACGTGCTTATAAAGTGCAATTGTGTAGGATTCAGTAGTCGTAACTGTATTGTCCATCTGCATGGGTGTCATGAAGTTCACCACTTCTGTCTTAAGAAGCATGAAGTTGGCTTTGGAGAAATTTTTTACCATGGTTTCCTTAATGGGGGGTGGAGGCAGGATGTGGATATCTAGGGTAATTAGCTTATGGTTGGAGTGGACCAATGAGGCATTGACTTCAGGTGTAGAACTCATATTGGTAATGACTAGATCCAGAATATTGTTGCCCCTGGTGGGGGTGTGGATAAGTTGATCCAGGGCATTGGAGTTTATGAATTCCAGAAAGCGTTGAGTGAATGAGTTGGTACATGAGTAGTTTTCCCAGTTAATGGTGTGGTAGTTGAAATCGCCCATTATTAAGGTGTTTGGTTGAACCCTAATATTTTCCAGTACATCAAGAAAAGAGGAGTGGGAATCCTAGGGCATGGTGGGTGATCTGTAGCAAGCTACAATTTGGATTGCAGTTTTGCCCAGAGTTAATTGTACTTGGATAACCTTGGCTGCATTATGCTGAGCAACTAGCCTGGAGGTGTGGATATCCTTAATGAATATGGACACACCTCTGCCTTTGGTGTTCCGGTCCAGGTTACATGGCTGAAAAGTGTGGTATGTGTTATAGCCTGGTAGTGCAGGGGTGCTCTGTGGAGCCTTGAACCAGGTCTCAGTCACTGCACAGATATCGATGTTCTCCATTTTAAGGAGTACCTCGAGTGAGTGCATTTTGAGATTTAGACTTCTAGCATTGAGTAGCATCACCCTCAGTTTTTGCTTGCCTGTTCCTGTTACAGTGGAGAATTTGTCATTTGAACCTTGCCTAAAAAAGGCACTAAAGGGGCAACAAGAACCTTAGCCAATATCCAGAATCCCAGGGGTGACAGGTGCAGGCCATCTCTGGCAAAGCATCGTAGTCTGTCGACCATGTCATCCCAGGCAGACAGATACTGGATCCCTTTAGAATGGCACCAGAAGCTTAGCCAATTGTTGAAGTCAATCATTTTGTCCTTGTACTGCGGCATCATTCTGGGTGATGGCAGAATGCTACTCAGTGCTGGGGTCATACCTGCCTGGGCTACAAGATTGGAGAGCTCTTCCATGTCTCTTTTCATGTAGTCCAGGGAGGTGTGTCTCAGGTCATTCACACCAACATGGACAATGACAGAGTCATATTTGTACTTGTTGTGGAGTGACCTGAGTGCATGGGTTATGTGGCGGATCCTGGCACCCAACAGGCAGCTGACAGTAACCTTCTCCTTGTTTAGCCTGCTGAGTGGGACATCAGTGTGCCTGACTATAGAGTCGCCTATGACTAGTGTGTTGGGTATGTTGTTTTGCCTTATTGGCTGTGTTTGAGTGGCACAATGAGTCTGCGGGCTATGTGTCATTTGGATTGTGTTGGGGGGTGGAGGTTGCTTGCATTTCTGCTTTGGAGGTCTCTGTTGCTTGAGCAGATTATTATTGAGAGCCTCCGTGAATGTTTTTGTGTTTCTATGTGTGGATTTTGGTGGTGTAGATTTAGTGAGGCTATGTGATGAGTGTGGTGTGGTGCAAGTGTTTGCCTTCTCCTCTTAACTGTAAAGTTCAGTCTTGATTGGAGAGAGCTTTACCTCCAGTTTGGCTAGATAAGTGCATCTCTCACAGGTTGTAGTGTTGGGTGGTAGGAGGAGGGGGTTGTCTGTGTACATGAGGCAATTTCTACATTGCCTCAAGATGCCCAGATTCCTCAGATAGACAGGAGAGAACACTGGGAGCTGACCCTCAACTTTTGTAGACCAATGAGTGACAATCAATTGTTATAAAAGAAAAGGTTAATTTATATTGTAACAGGATTCTGAAGAAGTCTCAGTGTTGAGATGAAAGTGCTAAGTCCGTTACTTACTTATCAATTAGTTGTAGTATTCGATTTTTATTCAAGTGTTTAAATAAATATTTACTTTACTTTCACCATTCCGTGGTCGTATTTGGAATACAATAGACAGTTCGTGATTTTGGCAATTGGACAGCCTTCATTGTGTCGGAGCAGCGTTGAGTTTATTTTATGTAGCAATGTTAGACCAAACAGTTTAAAAAAATGCAACTAAATTAAAAATTACTAAAAACATAAGGTAAAGAGATGGGACTGGGGGGAGTGTCCCAGATCAAATCTACAGTGGGGGCGAGCAACTGCAAAAACCTCCAAATTTAAACAACAACATAGGGAGGGTGTGTATGGGAAAACCAACACCTTCAGCAGAGATCTGAAAAACTATACAGTAAAGCAAAAATAACAGTGCACAACTCTGAAGTCAGCCAGCAATGATATAAAATTAGTCAAACAACAATTACCAGTACACAACTCTGAAATGCCAGAAAAATATACTCAGTTCTGTATATCTCCAGATAGTTTGAAGAGCACTCTTTCAGGACACAGGAAGGCTCCAGCAATGACATGCAGACTTTTTTACTAAGAGGGTCTAACTTTATGCGCAATAAATCTGGATGAAGCCTAATATAATGGGGGGACAAAGGCCCAAAAATAGAGACACATTTTAAATATTGCTCTTATAAACTTAGAAAGTAGTTAGAATAACAGAATTTGTGTTAGCAGGCTGCCTTTTAAGACACATCATTGCATCAATCTAAATCAGCTTGGTTGGCTTGAACTACCCAGCCTAATCCAGTATAACCAACTGATTATGGCCTATAAAATCCTCTATAATCCGGACCATACTCCTGCACTTAAAAATATTATCACCCCCTATAACAATCCTAGACCACTTTGATCCTCTAACAAACTACTAATTCAGACTAGCAAAATTAATAACACAGCCGGTGATTCTCTCTTTGCAAACTCTGTAAGTAGATCCTGGAACTCTCTTCCAGCTGATATTACCTTACTTTCCACCTTAGGTCAATTTAAAACTGGACTCAAACAACATTTGTCACTTAACTGGCTATGTCAATGTATCAAGCCTGGCTAATTCGAATGTGTAAAAATCTGTTAACCAGTTTACTGTGTAATTTAATTTAATCCTGACTTTTGCTCAGGACTAACTGTAACCTGTGGAACTTGTTTACCTTGCTTACTTATGTAATCTCTGTAAACAGTCTGTTTGTAATATGTAATGCTGGTATTATGTAATGCTGTATCTGGTTATCCTTGGAGCTTTTCTCCCAGGCCTACGCTGAAAATGGACATGCATCCAGTCGGACTATCCCAGTCAAGAAATGTAAAATAAATAAATAAATAAATAAATGCATTTTCTGAAGGATATGAAGTCTGAAACTCAAATGCATGTCATTATTTAGTGACTTTAATCTTTAGCTCATCCCAGTAATTTGTCAAAAAAACACAATTTGTATGAGAAACAGACAAATATATGGTAAAAATCTAGACATTTTGCGCATATCTGTACAGTTGATAAGTATGGCCTAAGCTACAGGCTGTACATCCAGAGAACTCACTATCCCTATAGGGATGTAGGCTCTCCCAATGACAAAAAACAGCAGTACTGATCCCCCTGTTACTACAGCAGCAGAGTGTGCTAGCCCTGGTGTGTGTGCCCAGCATACAGCAGCCTAACAGGGGATTCTGGCACAGTCCTGTGCCATAGCCAGATCCTGATAGGTGAGCAATGCTAAAGCTCAGTCAACAGAACTGCAGGGCTGTCACCCAACCACAGTCTGCAGGGCAACATGCAGCTGATTGTTACAATGCATGGCTTCCATAAGGATGTCACCAGTCATTGATGAGGCCATAAGAGTAAAGGGATGATGTCATGCTAGGTCTCATGAGTACTATGGTGGGACACAACTTCCATAGCTACCTTTGTGCCAAGGATAGTAAGTGCCACCATCATGCCTTGTGCAACAGTGCTGAAAGTACACACACACAATTTACCCTTTTCCCCACTGTAATGCAATCTCAGAGTTGGTAAATTTAATTAGCAGGGGGTGTGCTGCCCCCCACATGCAGCGGTGCAAGGAGCTTGCCCCAAAACTGTTGCTGAAGTTAGATTTTTGTTTTTATTGCTCTTTTTGAATGTAGAATGTGGTCTTATGACTGCTGCACGGTCTGCAGTCATAAGAGTGCTTTATGACATGCGCAGTAGTTATTTCAGATTTCCAAGTTTCGGTACTATGAAATTTTGTGTTTTATAACATTCCAGTGTTTTAGTCTCAATCATAAGAGCTTCGGTCGACCAATTGAAGGTAATCCATATATATGCCTGCACTTTCCAAGTAGGTATCCCTGTGTAATTTCACTATGCAATAATTGATGATATACATAACTTGTATGCCATAAGTGAAAATCCTGGGCACTGTTAGGATGATGAGCAGACCCAGTGGTTATCACCCCCAGTCCAATGCACACTACCTAGCAGTGGACAGAATGGTATCCCTTCCTACTTACATACCATCACACATGGACCAGCTAGGGCCTTTACTGCTACATAAGTCTAATGTATAGCACACTTGTTGAGTGGAGGATAGAAACCATGTATGGTTGTGGTGGTGGTCACCCTTTCTTTAGGGTTGCCACCTTTTCAAATGCCCAAAGTGGGACTTTTTTTGTAGAAATGTGAGATTTCACAGGACAAAACATACCCACGACCAGTGTAAAGGACAGAACTTCACATCTTTGCCAAAATAAAAGCTTATTTTGTATCATTTGACTTGCTTATCCTATCTGATATAATATTAATGTGTTTCAGATACAAAAATAACTGTTTTATGCAATTATTAAAGAAAACTTAATAAATATATTTTGTCTTAAAATCTCAGGACATTTGCCATTTTTGGGGGGGGTTTTGCAGGACACAACTGCCCAAAGTGGGACTGTCCCTCGCAAAGAGGGACAGGTGGTAACCCTACCTTTCTTTTGTATGTTAAAGTAGCAGATGAGCTCATCCACATGTAGAAGGGCATATTGAGAAATGCATGGAGTACTCTGTAGGTTGTAACCTGTGATATAGCTGCTGTTTGCCTTGTTGTTTCTGGAATGTCCCAGTGGTCGGTATGGTAATTGGTAATTGGTAATAGCTACACATATGTTAGTGCCCACCAGTTTGAAACGCCCATGCATTCCTCATTATCCTTTTTGTTACTGGTAAACATCAACCAACATTCATATTACATCAAGGTTGGTGGCAACGCACGATGCATCGGAGACCATCCAGGTGCAATTAACCATAGGCAAGACTGCTCTGCAATTTGTAGCATGTTACAGGCCACCCTCTCAAACTCAGGAACCTCACATGGCCTTCCTGAAAACATTGGAGGGGATAAATGTATCTCCAAACACCATCATACTAGGTGACTTCAACTACCCTAATATAGACTGGGAACATTACTCAAGCCCGAACACTCTAACCCAAAGATTCCTGGAGTTCATAAACTCAAATGCCATGGAACAACTAGTCACCATCCCCACAAGAGGTGAAAACATACTTGATCTCATCATCACGAACATGGGATCAAAATGTTCAACACCGAAGTATACCCCTCACTGGTGAGATCAGATCATAAACTAATCTCGCTGGAGGTCCTCATCCCGCCCCACCTGAAACAAAAAGACCACAGTGAAAAACTTCTCAAAAGCCGATTTCACACTTCTAAAACTAGTGTGGTCTCCTTTAAGGCCCCTGAGCCAGCGGTAAACATTACTCAAACCGCTGAATCACTTACAAATGCCTTCTACCAGCACCTACAGGACTGCATGGATCAGGCAATCCCAAACAAAACTAAGACTCTCTGTACCAAAGGCAAGCGTCCAGTCTGGTGGACCCCAGCCATAAACAAGCTCTACAACAAAAGGAGGAAGCTACTACAAGATAGAGCAAAATCCTTGAAAGGTAAGACACCTTTGATCATTATAAGTAAAAAACTAAGAGCTCTCATAAAATCATCCAAGGCAAATTTTGAGAGAAAAATCGCCAAGGACTCTAAAGACAATCATAAGGCCTTCTTTAGCTATGTTAGAAACCTAGGAGGAAACTCCCAGATATGCTCAGAATTAGTTCAAAATGATGTGAAAATTACTGAACCTACACACATTGCTAACATACTGGCTGACAGGTTCAGTGCAAACTTCTCCTCCCCCTCCCCCCCAAAAGGAGAGATATCTATTCCAGAGGATTGTAGCCCCCCAAACATCTCCAACGCCCAGGTGAGAACTGCCCTCACTAAGGCAAAAAACACAGCATCCATGGGACCGGATGGTGTCCCCGGCTGTGTGCTTCATGAACTCAACGAGGAATTAAACCCACAGTTAGGACAGCTGTTTAATCTTAGCCTCACCTCAGGATACGTACCCAAGGAGTGGCGCACGGCGACTGTGGTCCCACTTCATAAGGGCGGTGCCTCCACAGACCCTGGAAATTACCGCCCCATTAGCTTGACAAGCCTTATCTGCAAAGCCATGGAGAGGATCATAATGGAACTCATAAATAAAGACATAGGGAACTTGCAGACTTTGGATCCAACCCAGTTTGGCTTTGTCAAAGGCAGATCCTGCCTCTTAAACTTGGTTGACTTTTTCGAGACAGTCACCAAGGCCATTGATGAGGGAATGGCAGTCCATACAGCCTACCTCGACCTGGCAAAGGCCTTCGACACAATACCCCACTCAGGTATCATCGAAAAATCATCAGCTTGAATGTAAACCCATACATCACAAGATGGGTTGCAAACTGGCTAAGCAACAGAACCCACAGGGTCAGAGTTGCTGGAGCCATGTCAGACTCAAAGCCTGTCACAAGTGGTGTCCCACAGGGCTCAGTCCTGGGTCCACTCTTGTTCGGCATCTACTTTTCTGAAGTACAAGCAAACACAGGAGGGTTATGGCTGACAAAGTTTCCAGATGACTGCAAACTGGGCCATAGTCGAAAACACATCTGACACAGATATCCTCCAGAAGGGCCTCACAGAAATGGATAACTGGTGCCAGAGCCATGGCCTGAAGTTAAACGCCAAAAATGCATAGTCATACCCTTCGGGAAAAACAAGGTTACCCCTAGCTACCATATAGGTGACAATCCACTGAGCACAGAAAAATCATCAGGGATCTGGGGACCCAAGTTGACAGTAGTCTTCGTTTGACACTCATGTTGCTAAAGTAGTTAGGAAAACCTTCTATATCGCCCACCTGATCATGAAGGGATTCACATCTAGATCAAGGGAGGTCATCGTCCCCCTGTACTCATCACTCATTAGACCTATGATTGAGTACAATGCCCGTTCGAATGTATCTGACCAGACACCTGATGCAGCTTGAAAGGCCCCAAAAGTTCCTCACCAAAAGGATAAAGGGTCTCAAAAATATATCTTATGCTGCCCGACTGAAAGAACTCCAGCTTTATTCAGTCTCATACCGCTTGCTCAGAGGTGACCTGTGCCTGACATATAAGGCCATGTCAAACCCAGATTTGATGAATATGCTTCACCTCAAAAGATCTAGATCCCTCAGAACCACAAGGGCGGAGACTTAAACCTTGACACTGTTATAAATAGAACGTGCTGGAGGGACAGATTCATCACCCAGAGACTCCCTATGCTGTGGAACAAAATCCAGGTACATGTGAGGCAGAGCACCTCGCTGGCCTTGTTCAAGAGGAATCTTGACCAATGGATGGGAGATCGCAGATATACCCCAGGGATTACTTCAGTGTCACTGCTTGACAGAGGCACAGAAAAATGATAGGCATAGTTTTTATTCAAACTAAAGGGGTGGTGAAAGCCACATAACTATGGGCTAGGCTTATAAATGCCCTTGGGCAGATAGCCTAGTATGAACCTATGAACCTATTTCTGTCCACAGTAAAACAGTCTGTCAGCTGCCAGTTGGTTAGCTGACATTATGTAACCTGCTACAGCTTCTGTTTTTAGTTTGTGCTTCCTGATTGCATCATGCTGCTGGTTGTCAGGTAGCAGCTCTGATTGTCAGTAAGTGCTGGTTCATGAATGACACGCCTACTCCATACAACTGTTCTTGCTGCATTTCTGGAAGTTTCCTTATGCATTTTCCTTTTGTAGTGGCATGCGACTTACTGTGCACCTAATGTATCTTATGACTTTGAAACACAACCTCCTTTCAGTGGCCTTCGTTTGCATCTCATTTTGCCACACATGCATGTTACTGCATGTTATTATATAGTCATTTGCATAGACCCCTTCTTGCACTGCTTTCCTTACTACTCCACAAAACAAACAGCACCAGAATTACTTGTTCTAAACTCAAACCTTTCGGTGATATAAACAAGACCTGCTGAAGAGACAGGTATGCATCCCAGCGACTATCTCCTAATCCATGTGAAACAGAGTTCCTTTCTAACTCAATTCAAGTGTAACTTGAAAAATTAGATTGGGAACAGAAAATTCATCCCTGGTTTGGAACATATGCTTCTAATGGACATGGGTAGCCTATAAATGGTTCATTTTCCAAGCCACTGCTTAGTGTTATCAAGGGTATGAGAAATGGTCATAGATTTGGGATGCATGGCTAGGCTTAAAAAGGCCCTTGTGGGCATTAACCTAGTTAACACCTATGAACCTATGAACCTATTGTGCTAGCTGGTACTATGAATTGCAACATGCCTGCATTAGGCAGATTCCTGCACAATGACATTATGAATTGTAACATGCCTGCATGTGGCAGATTCCTGTATAATGACATGTTACATACTACACAAGTCCACAAATTCCAGCCAAAGTGTCCTGCTATATGAGTGATACTTAGGCTCCATCCATAGCATTTGTTGTCATTTCTTACTTCTGAATGAATTTGTATGATATGTTTTATTTTCTCTGAATGTATTGTAACATGTGCTAGCTGAAAATAGATTATTGGGTCCAGCTTATCTATCCAAAAATAACAATATAAATAAATAAATAAATAGATAAATGTTGCAGATGTTTTTTGTGGGTCTATATTAAATTCTCGAAAGCCGACAAAGTCGAATCTGACATTGTCGACCCGAGAATAGTGAAAGTGCAGAACATCGAGCAGGTAAACGGAAATCTCTGTAAGAGGAGATTTCCGTTTACTTCAATGTAGTACTGTCTCGGAGTTGGTATATTTAAGTAGCGGGGCAGGGCGGGGTGTGCAGGGGGCTTGCCCCCCTGCCTACACTCTTTAGTTTTTTTGTTTGTTTTTATTTTTTGTTACGAGCATTCAATATTTTAACAGTTCAATCACTAAAGGTCGACCTTTATTGTTCGAACTGTTAAATGTTTGATGTTCTAATATAGACCCATTTTTTGTTTAATATTAAGTGCCTTGAGAGTTTAACTCAAACCATATGCCTTTTCCTACTATAATATCCTGACTTAGGATTAGTGGAGGTCTCAGGCTAGTGCTTGTACCTAATGTTTAGTTATTTAGACAACAGAAATACAATTTTGTTCTTGTTCTTCCTGCATAAAATTTAAAAAAAATGAGAATCAAATATTGCGGTGACAATAACAGCAGGTATAAAAGCCATACAGCTGTAGTATTTAAAATGAATGCATGTTAACATTTTCAAATTACTGGCTTAACTTTTCTTTATGTTTGGCAGCTGGGAAGCCATCTGGAACACCAATGATCCTTTTATGAATAGGTCTGGGAGCATTATTTATTTATTTTATCAGGTTTTGTTCTGTTTTCCAGATTTTCCAGTCATAGTCCAAGATAATCCATCAGTTCCTTAGCTAACAACACATGCATACTAAAATACGTACAACACGCTATCTTTAAATATACACCTAAGCTACTATCAAGTGCTGTGTCATAAATTATTCCATCAGTATAGTGAATACATATAGTGAAAACAGCTTGCCCTCCCTTACAGTATTTTTTTTCTTTTTTTGTGTACCAAATATAGATGTATGATCTTTTTCTTGTTCTATAACTGACCAGTTTCAAAGCTAAAGTATTTAATAATTCATTACATTTGCTAGCTTGTATATTAGGCACAGTACCCCTACATAATACCTATATGTTGCTGAATGGGAGTTATATTGGTTCCACTGAACCACACTCAGAGTAGATACATAAGGAAAAATTCACAGTTTATACTGCATGGGTGTTTTTATCTGAGATGTAGTAGGTAAATGAAATACCTGGAGAAAGCCATCTCAGACGTGGACAGAATAATCAAACTCAACAAGGAGAACACCTTATGGTGAGGACTGAACCCACAAACTCCAAACACCACTGCACTGCTTTATCATTTACATAAGGCAGCTGGAGACTTTCCAATGATCAAATTATTATTCAGCTGAGAAGATTCAAACCTGAGGTTGTTTATTGCTCTTTTTTTACTTTTCTTGATTCAGCAACCTGCTTACAGAGATACTTAGTCCATCTTGGCAAGTAAAACTGCTCAAGCAGAATTCACTCACTGACCAGTAGCTATGGATGGTTTTCACTCGATGATCTGTAGGAAACCTAAACCCAGGTCTCCAGTTTTTTTTTTTTTACCAGATTATGTTGTGCTCTACCATCATTTCTAGAAACTGTTAGAGATAACTATGATACAGATTATTTATTTTTAACACAAAGCTGATATTCGGCCTTATTAGGGAAAACTCCTGAAGTCATCTGAAAACTGAAGCTGGCTATTTCTGAATTTGTCTAACAAAACTGAACATGTAAGCTATTTAACAGTACAGTGGGGGGGGGGGGGTGATGCTGTCTTAACTGAATCTGTTCTGTACTTTTCCAATAAAGTTATAACAAAAGTTACATTGCATTTCTCCCATTATCTAAAAATTGCGTCATTGTTAAACTGAGTTATGTTTTCCAGCTGTAAATGCAGGGGAATTTTGGCTGGGTCAGAATATTTAGGAGGAATGTATGAGCAATGTTGCAAGAATGTATCAAAATGGAAAGGTCTTGCAGAATGTAGAATGATTCTGATTAAAGTTGGTGCAGGTTGGCATACATATTGCACACTCATGCCATTCTGTAGGGGTAGCTGCAGACACTTGCGGATGGGTCCGTGTAAATGATCCAGCACCTTGGTACTGTGGCTGCTGAGGATCCCCTGCTTGTACATCTATCGACATAACAGAATAGCCATATCCTGCTGCAGCCATACCTCTCAGTTGTACAGATTCACCTAGGTTACCCATGAGCAGGGCTCATATATCTGGTCAGTTCCCCTTCACATTGTGGTTTACAAGCACATTTGTAGCCACCCATTACTGGGTTTGCAGGCAGGGGCAGTATGGGCACACATCAGAGTTTCAGACTTCACACACTCCATGTCATCCATGCTTCTACACCCCCCACTCTGTTATTCTATCCACTTCCTAACATTATGCAAGTGATATCTGAGAAGTATCCCTATAGATGTCCTTTCATCCCAGTGGTATTTAAGGGTTGGTCCACAGTTCATGCAGTAGGACATGGTGGGTATGCTACTGGGATTTGTTGACATGGCCTTGCATTTGTGTTCTGTGGACTGCGTTATGTTGTTAGTTGGGACCCCACGAGATAACATACATTGACAGTATGGGTGAGGCACAGGCCTTTGACAGAGGACTGTAGGGCATTTGGTAGTAATGCAGGCCATCTGTAGCAGGCCAGTATATTCTGTCACTTCTACAGTCACAGGCTGCGAACCACTGGATTCCCCTGGGGTGACACGGAAAGTGTGTGAGGTGTTAATGGCAATAGTTCCTGTCCATAGTAATCCATTGTTCTGGATGCTGGCAGGGTGCTGCTTACAGTTAGGGACACACCTGCATGGGACACCTCTTCAGCATGCTGCTTTCCATGGGTATTCCCATACAGAAGTGGGGGTCATACTTTACTCATTCCCAACAGCAGGGATATGATCTGTGATAAACCTGTGGCTGATGGTGGGGTGAGCTGAGTGCATGTGTGATATGGAAGCTTCTTGCAGCTGACTCACAGATATACCTGGGACATTCCCCTTATGCTGCCTTGTGTGGGGACAAAGGCAGTCTCTCATTACTTGATAACTGTGCTTTTTGTGGTCTGCCAGTGACTCGCCAAACTACATCAGTATTCCATACTACACAGACAACCAATTTGCTGCTAACCTGTATGTACAATTCCAAAGGTGTGTGCAGTTGACAGTTAAATTTTATGTACTCTGTATAGGGTACTTCCACCTGTGTACTGTGTGTATATCTGGGCCCACATTCATGACATGTCTATCTTTCAGATGGTGACAGATATTGACATCTGAACAGTGAGAATGGATGACTGCTGAAGTGGGTCTTGCTGGGATGCATTGTGGTTGGCACTGCAGTTGTCAGAACATGGCCCTGTCATCGACAGTACTGGCCATAGGCCACCGAGACACAAGCCTCAATGCCTACATGCTGACCACTGACACACAATATACTACACACAACAACCTAACACACATACCCCTGCATATTGTGCACATGCAACAATCTATCCTGTAAACTGGGCCAACTCAGTTAATCTGTGCTCCATTGTTATTAAACTCACACGTACATGTGTTACTGCATTTCTACATTGGATTGTGGGGGGGGGGCACGCCTGACAACTATAAACATTTGCTATGACTGTACTGGTATTTCAGGTAGTCTGTTGGCTTCCATTTCATTTTGTATTCTGACCTATCATGCAGACTAGAGACATATCAGTAGAGTACAGATCTTAGGTTTTATTGACCTACATTTCAGTTTCAGACTTCTTACCATTCATAACTAACATACAACTGCCTGACCTGTTGTAATCTGTCTGTGTAGGTCTGGAGGGGGCTGTTCTCCATTGCCATCAATTGGAGGCCTTAGTACAGCCTTTCTTTGTGTTTGCCTACACCTGTCCTGATGGCTGAGACTGTTGTTGGGTATGTGAGCCTCACTGGCATGCATGTGTGTGTCCTATGGACACACATTTGGCCCACCACATGTCCTGCAGTGGGTTTTGTCACCTTGTGTAGTACTGCCTACTATGTTGACACCAGTATTTGTTATGGATTTCATGCTGCTGATATAGCTGTCTACTATCTTCTGGCATCCCATTCAGCACCCGATTCCCTTGCACGCTCACATCCATACCATAGATACAAGTAACAGAACATACTACTCCATTCAGCAATTGATAGGAAGAGTGACTTACCTTGTGGCTGTGCCAGTACTGAGGATGGTGCTGGAGGGCTGACTATGTCAGATGCACATAGTACACTCCCTATACTTGGTAAACCACAGGTAGTGTCATGTTTGTCACCCCTTTTACTGTATGTGCGAGTCAGAGAGAGGTGTCATTCCCTGGGTCCCTACCATGTCAGTGTATATGCTATGCACTTCCTCTTGCCAAAGCCTGGGCATACTGGGCATGCCTCCTCTGCCTACATGGGCAGGCTCAGGTTGTTGTTCCTCCGAGTCACTCTGTGCCTGTGCTGGCCTTGGCAATGGTGGGGGGCTGTGTGGCAATGCCCAGTGCTGTTCCTGCTGCAGCTGTTTCCACAGGATCATATTGTGGAGCATGGCACATACAATGAACATGTGCGTACATGTAGCTGGAGAGTACTGCAAGGCTCCACCGGATATGTCCAGGCACTGGAACCATGACTTGAGCATCCCAAACACATGCTCTATTTTGATTCTGGTTTGTGCGTGTGCCTCATTATGAAGTTCTTGTTTGGGTGTGTGTGCATTTCTGATGGGTGTCATCAACCACGGCTCCAGTGTGTAACCAGCATCCCCCACTAGGTGGCCATATGGGATGCCCCCACTGGCAAATCTCTGGTACAGCTGTGTCATATGCCAGATGTGGGAGTCGTGATAGCTTCCTGGGCTGCCAGCACACACATTCATGATAATGCCCTGGGCATCGCACATGACCTGGCAGTTGATGGAGACGAAGCCCTTGCGATTTATGTAGACCCTCCCCCTCTCACCGGGTGGTGTTTTGATGTGTATGTGCATGCAGTCTATAGCACCCACTACCTCAAGGTATTCTGCTGTTTGTTGGAAGAGACACATATTGCTGGTCAATGCATCACGGGTGTTGAGGAAATATATGTGCTCACCGGCATGTGCTGACATGGCATCCAGGAACTGGTGGAGTACCCTGGATGCTAATGCCTATGAGAGCCCCATGATATCCCCAGTTGACCTTTGGGAGGTACCAGTGGCTAGTATTCTTAACCCTACACATACCTTGGTATTCACTGAGATGGGTTCCCCTCTGTTGGTTCTGTGTGTGAGGCGTGGCTGGCACAGCTCAGCAATTTGTTGTAGAATGTCCCTGTCCACCCTATAGTGCTCCACTATCTCCAGCTCATGTAGCCCCTGGTAGGTTACCCTGAGTCTGTACACTCTTCTCCTTCTCCTCACTGTGGGTTGGTCACCAGCATTCACATCCTCACCACCTTCAGCCTCTTCCACATATTGATGTATGAGGGTGACAGCAGCCCCTTTCATTTTGTTAGTTTTGTCAGGTAAAATTTCCCCATCTGTATACACCGGTGGTGCAGAGTTTGTGGGAAAAACCAGAGTGAAAGGTGTTTGCATAGTTTATAGTAGTGTGCTGGGCTGGGCTGTTGCATGTGTATTTGGCTGATTCTGATACATTTCACCTGCCAGCTATGCTAGTTCTCCTTGATTGCCTTCCTACTGCTGTTTTTCCTTCTCATTGCCTTCATGTTTAAGCCGTGAGATGTGCCACGCATACTCAGTGCTCAGATGTGAACAGAGCTGCTATTTCCTGCGCTTTTTTTTTTTTTTTTTTTTTTGTTTAAAACCCTCTGTGTGGCACGCACACCTGTTTAGGCAATGTAAACACTGCTAGGCAGCCTTAGATACAACCCCTTCCATAGCTGTGCTTAGGTAAGGGCAAACACGGGCCACAGAGCTCCAATAAGCTTACAGCATGCATGACACTCCCCCTTATGAAGTCATCTACCTCTTATGCTTATACCATGGTGTTGTTGCACCTACATGGTTGGGTGCATGCTAAAACTGAGGGGAAATCTGTGATTCACTATCAGTCCCCTCATTTGCATAAAACTGACTGCTAATGCATGATTACAAAACTAACACTCAGCCTTCCCCCTTAGCAACAACTATTCCATGATATTGTTGTCTTATGCATTGCATTGACTATTATGGCAGAATGCTGATTTTGGTTTAAAAGCTTATTTCCAACTTTTTTCATTATTTATGGACCGATCCCATTTGTGCACCGCTGCCCTATGCTTAAATGGCCAAAATCGGCCAAAAAAAATAAGTTATTTTTTATAATTTTGCAACTATTTCACATGCCAATGGCCATATATTTGGCCATTGGCATGCCTCCTACATTTAATACATGCTTTCTTTGGAGCTGTCATGCCTCTGTTTTGTAATTTGCAGAAATGTATTCGGTTAGTAGCCGAATACATTTCTGCAGGTTACACTATTCCTGCACAGATGCCTGCCTGCTTCCTGGATCGCTAATTCATCTCATTTGCAAGGTTTTCACCTGCAAATGGGGTAATTAGCATACAGGAGCTGTGTCCATGCAGGAATAGTGTAGGAGCGGTCATGCTTGTCCCGAGAGGTCGATCCTGGATCACCCGTCAGCCATATTGTGTGCAGCACCTCTTGTACTATTCCTGCACGCCATGTAGAGCTTGCTGAATCCCAGGGTATGACTTTGGTGCCAGTCATTTGTTTGTGTTAGCCCCTTCTGTAATATGTTAAAATCATTGGGTTACTCAATGATTGCACCTAGTTTACAATCATCAGTGGACTTAGTAAGCCAAAGGCTGTCTACTTTAACCAGGACTTCTGAGAAATAGATTCCAAATAGTAAAGGATCCAGTACAGATCCTTGTGGTATGCCACTGGTGATGGGTCTACTGGTAGAGGTGTAGTCACCAACTTTGACATTATGTGTTCTGTTGTTGAGCCAATTAGCTACTCATCTAGGGATCTAAGGGTTAACACCTAGCTGGGAGAGTTTTTCAATGATACCTGAGTGGGGGATTGTGTCAAAGGCTTTGGCTAGGTCCAGATAGGTGGGATGCACTGTCCTGCCTTCATCCAGGTCTTTGGTGACTTTCTCGAAGAAGTCTACTAGATTCATTAAGCATGATCTACACTTACTGATGCCAAACTGGGTTGGATTTAGAGAATGAAGGTCGCCTGTGTCCTTGTTGATAAGGTCCACAATGATCCTTTCCATGGCCTTGTAGATGAGGCTGGTTAGACTTATGGGTCTATAGTTCCCAGGGTCAGTTGATGGCCACCCTTTATGTAAGGAGATTACTGTTGCAATTCTCCATTCTGCTGGTACAATGCCAGTTCTCGGGCTATGGTTAAAGAGAATGGTAAGTGGGTCAGCTAGGTCCTGTTTTAGATTGCTTAGTAAGCAACTTTGGTATGTTATCTTGTCCCATTAAGGCTATGTTTTTGGGGTCCTCGAAGAGGTGTTCCATCGAACACCTCTTCATCGACCCTTAAACCACAAAATCACAAAACAGCGAACATCCACATGAGTGATTTCTTTCCCTGGGAAAGAAATCGCTTGCCCTAAAAAGAAAAACACATCACTACAAACATTACAAAGTGAGGGGCTTTACCCCCCAACATGGGGGCTGTGCCCCCACACCCCCCCTAACTAAATATACCAACTCAGAGATTGTACTACAGTGGGGAAAATGGCAAACTAACAAATCACTGATGCGGACGTTCACTGTTTTGTGATTTTGCTGTTTAAGGGTCAATGAAGAGGCATTTCATGGAATGTCTCTTCAAGGACATAATATAGACTCATGTTTTTAGCATCAGAGACAGCAGATATGACTTGATCTCTAGAGATACTAGGTAGAGAACTGGTGTCAGGTATGCTTTGGGATGTAGCTGGTGGGGATAGGGGGGTGAAGTTTACACCAAATCTGTCAGCTAGCAGGTTGGCAATTTATTCTGGTATAGTGTGAGTGGTACCATCTACTACCAATTCGGCACATAGCTGGGCACTCCCTTTTAGATTTTGGATGTAGTTAAAGAATACCTTATGATTGTCCTTGGCCAGGGATACTATTTTAGCTTCATAATTAGCTTTAAAGGACTTTACAAGACTTCTGATTTGCTTGTTCAGTTTGTGGAGGGAATTCTTCTTCTGCAGAAACAGTTGCCTCTTGCTCTTGGACATCAGTTTCTTCCTTTTGTTATACAGTTTAGCTATACTAGATGTCCACCAAGGTGGCTTGTTTTTTTTGGGGGGCCTGGTACCGGTCAGGTACAGCCGAGTCTATACAGTTTCAGAGATGATTATACAGGCTGTTTGTATACATCTCTGCATAGGAGTCATTATTTCCTGTGATTGCAGGGGGTATAAAACTTTTTATATCATCCCTTAGTGGGCTGTAGTTTGCTTTGGAGATGTTACTTAGTTTTTTTGCTCCTCTGGGGGTGTGGGGGTCCAGTAGTTTCTTCAAATGAGACTGATTTATGGTCCGGCCTTACCAGGGAGGACATCACACAGGGAGCAGTGCAGTGACCCCCCCCCCCACCATCTTGACGAGTACTATATCAAGGACATTAGAGGCCCTTGTGGGGTTGCAGACTATCTGTTCCAAAGCATTTGCATTGACAAAGTCCAGGAACCTCTAGGCAAGCATGTTTAAGCTTGTGTATGTTGCCCAGATGATGGAGGGACAACTGAAATCTCCAATGACTAAGATGTTGGGGTGTATGGCGAGTGATTCCAGTAAGTCCAGGTAGGCATTATGCTTTTCTTGGTTCATGGAGGGGCACCTACAGCTAGCAATGATGTGGTAGGGTGTTTTGACTATAAGTTAACTGGGCATGGAGTAGTTTGAGAGAGAATTGTACTGTTGGACCAATCTCGAGGTGTACTTTACTTTAATGAAGATGGATACACCTCCACCTTTGGTTCTTTCACTCTCATTCTGAGGTCTGAACGTGTAGAAAGCATTGTAGCCTTGCACAGCTGGAGTGCTCTCTGCAGCCTTGAACCATGTTTCAGTGACTGTGCAGAGATCACCATCTTCCAAGGTGAAGAGTGCTTCCAGGGAGTGCAGTTTTGTGTTTAGGCTATTAGCATTAAGCAGCAGAACCCTGAGTTTTTCTTTAGTGGATTTTGCTATGTCAGAAATTTTGCTGTTTTGACATTGCCTAAAAAAGGCACTATGAGGAGGGAATTACCTTATCCAGTATCCGAAAGCCTAGGAGAGACAGGTGTGGACCATTTCTGGCAAAGCAGCGTGGCCTGTCGACCATGTCTTCCCAGGCTGAGAAATACTGTATCACCCTGGAACGACACCAGAAGCTAAGCCAATTGTTGAAGTCAATCATTTTTGTTTATACTGTGGCATCATCCTGGATGAAGGAAGAATGCTGCTTAGGGATAGGGTCATACCTGCCTGGGACACATAATCTGAGAATTCAGGCATGTCTCTCTCTTCGTATAACCCAGGGAGCTCATGTCATTCACCCCAACATGGACTATGACAGAGTCATAACGGTACCTGTTGTTGAGTGACCTGAATGCGTGCATGATCTGATGGATCCTGGCACCCAATAGACAGCTGATCATGACCACCTCCTTGTCCAGCCTGGTGAGGGGGACATCTGTGTGTCTCACTATGGAGTCTTCTATGACCAAGCCTTTAGGTTTTGAGGTGTTTCACCTTGTGGCTTATTTGGTGAGACACTATCTGTGTTGTTATGTGCAGTAGTTTCTATACATGTTGAGGTGCATGCAGATAATTTGTGCTTGAGAGGTCTCTGATCTTTAGGTAGGTTTCTAGTGTGTATCTCCATGTATGAGAGTTTATGTGTTGTGTTCTAAACTTGTGTGACAGGTGAAGTGCATCAGCTGTTGTTATGTTGGAAGCTTTAGAAAACTGACATTGCATAAAATAGGTATGATGAGGTGTGTGACAACCCACAACTGGACCAATAATCAAGGAGCCTCAATCCTCACCACTGGCACCTGTGGGAGGATAACAGGTACACAGGTACACAGTATTTCCAGATGCAGCTCTCTACATCAAGTACAATTTCCCTTAAGAGCACACAGAGACCACAGTCAGTCTGGGGCTGGTTTCTCTCTCTTCCTCCAGATCCTCAGTAAGACTCCACACTGGCACAGCTACAGAGTTGAGATCTCAGCTAAGTGACCAGTCCAAGAACTCCAGCACCTTCTCTGTCCAACCAGTGCTTCGTGTTCCTGCCCATGTAGCTGACACACACTCTATGAAGTTTGATTTACACACACACACACACACACACACACCTTGGAAAGGCTGACAAATGTTTACTAGCTATGCCCTCTTCTTCCCAGACTATAAGGTAGTTTTCACTGCTACCAATTACTCCTTGACAGCTACTTTAAGGCCCTTAACAAGGGGTGACCAATTTTACTGTGTAATATTAATATTAATACAAATGGCAGTTTGACCACGAGCAAGGCTATTAGGCATGGCCCACACAGTGTCACTAAATAAATATGCAAGTACTCGCAAAACTTAAATATCTCTACAGAGATCAGCAACAATGAACGGTTTAAATACATTTAATAATAAATAATAAAAGACCAAGAAAATACTAAATATATATTCAAAGTGACATCAGAGTTCAAAACTACAGGAAATGTTTAAAATAACATTGGAGTACAGGCTCACACAAATAAAGAAAAGCAAAATCTAATCTAAGCTTCACTATATTTCTGACTGTATCTAAGAGAGTTATTATACCCTAGGGCAGTTGTGGTGAATGGTTCTTCTTGTTGTTGTCAGGTCCAAGACAGAATGCAGAATGCATGGTCTCACTAAGAGACTTCTCAAAATAATATCTAAAATATTACTGCTGGGATAGCTTGCAGGATGACATTGTTTATTGCCATCTGACTTCTAGTTGGCTGGCCTAATGGTTAAGGTGTTTGCCTTACAAACACAAGGTGCAGGGTTTGAATCTCACAAGGGATAATTGGCTAGGCTTAAAATGGCTCACAAGGGCAGTTAGCTTAGTACTAATCTATGAACCTATGAACCTATAATTCCCAGGCAACCTCCATTGCTGAAGCTGGCATTACTTAGCACCTGCCTGTAAAAATACCTACACAAGGGCTTTTGCTCAGATATTTGCAGGACTAGAATCATAAAACAATTGCTTTCTTCGTGCTTTTAGATTAGTAATTAGTTTACCCCAAAGACAATACAGAAAGCTTCCTAGTACAGACTTTGTGTCTCTAGCTGCCTTGAAACCTGTCAGATAGCAACTTTATGGGATAGCCTATAAAGTGATTTAATTTCAGATATTTTCCTAATGTTTGCTGGATTGAAGGTAACCCTCCAGTTTCTTCTGTTAAACATATACATTTAAACAGTTACAGTAGTGCATGTACATGTCAGTTCTATGCAGTGGGCACACTGTGGTTATATTTCAAACATAGTACTTTACAAACACCTTTTCAACACAAACATCTGTACCAAGCAGTCTGATACACATGACATACAGTTCTAATACATTTGTAGCACCAGCATCTTGTATAAATTAGTTTGATATTTTGATATTCACAAATGACATATAATCATCCACAAAATTTCAGCTAGCTGTGCTGGCAATACCTCCTTTCATGACACTTTGTGTCCCTTGAAAATTGTTGTTTGACAGGGATGAGCCTATCTGGGAATACATTACCCTATTCCCTGTCATAAGACTCCAGCTGCCTTTGCATTGCTGACCCCATTACAGTGTTGCACTGCCATATTATATGCCTGCAACCCTAGGCTTCACCATAGTAACTTGGGATTCCCTGTAGCCATAGATTCCCCCCTCAGACTCCTCCGCCTTCTACTGCAAATACTTAGTACAAGGGCCTCCCTGTCATGGTAAGGTTTCATCATGTTAACATGGTGTAGTTTCTGCCCCATCTCCTGCCTAGCAGTTCTAGCATGTAGTTAACACCATTGACCTTCCTTACCACTTTGAAGGGTCTCTTGCAATCTGCTCACAGCTTATTGTGTCTGACAGGAATGAGAATCATAACCTGCTGTCCCAGAGCATACTCTCTGGCTTGAGCATTCCTTAGGTTCATAGGTTCATAGGTTCATACTAGGCTATCTGCCCTAGGCCATTTATAAGCCTAGCCAGACTGTGTTTGGCTTTCACCACCCATTTTAAATTAATTTTGCTATGCTTTTTTTTGAGGTTAGTATACTGTGCCTCTGTCTAACAGTGACACAGAAGTGATAGCCGGGGTAAACCTACGATCTCCCATCCACTCATCAAGATTCCTCTTGAAGAGAGTCAATGTGGGACTCTGCCTAACCTGGACTGGGATTTTATTCCAGAGTGAAGGGAGCCTCAGGGTTATGAATCTGTCCCTCCAGCATGTCCTATTTATTTCAGTGCTGAGGTTCAAGTCTCTCGAGCGCGTAGCTCGATGGGATTTGGATTTTCTGAGGTGCAGCATGTCCATTAAAATAAAATAAACCACTTTGCCAACAGTACATAGGTTCATAGTTTAATACTAAGCTAACTGCCCTTGTGAGCCATTTTAAGCCTAGCCAATTATCCCTTGTGAGACTCAAACCCTGCACCTTGTGTTTGTAAGGCAAACACCTTAACCATTAAGCCACCCTCCCAACAATTCCTGTCATATAAGACATTTTTCTGCTGCTGAGCTTCTGTCAAGTGCTCCTGGGCCAAACTCATGAGTTCCCTGAGCCTTGTCCTGAGGTTTAAGACATATGCTACAACAGACTCCTTGTGAGATTCACATTCACCCTCCCACCCATCACAAATTAAATCTAGATGTCCAAAACAACAAGCAGAAAACAGCAAAATAGTCTTAAAAAAGACTAAAAAGTCACAAAAACAACAGGGATTCCATGCTGAAAAATTTAATATAAAAATTCAAATTGTCTTAGCGCCTTGGCCACCACAGCCTTCAATGAGTACCTAGATGTCCCCCCACCCTATGCCTGTACAGCAAGTCAAAAGGTAAGAAACCTGTGATTCCTGGGGCACCTCTCTGCAAGCAAACAACAGATGGAACAAATATTTGTCCCACTCTCTCTTAAACTGGTTTGCAAATGCTTGAAGCATGGTCTTTAGTGTAGATTTTAACCTCTCCACAAGACCATTAGTCTGGGGATGGTAGGCGTGGTCTTTAGGTGCTTCACCCCACAGTCTGACATAAAATTGGCACCTCTGTCAGTCATTATTTCTTTTGGGAAACCTACCCTGCTGAAAATCTCTAACAAAGTATTTGCCACCTTTTCTGCCTCAATGGAGGACAGAGTCACCACCTCAGGGTATTTCATAGCATAATGTACTACCACTAGGATATACTTCTTCCCTGTGGAACTTGAAGTACTCAGAAGTCCCACAATATCCATAGCTACCCTCTGACATTGCTCCTCAATCACAGGCAAAGGCATCAAAGGAGCTTTGGGCTTGTCTCCTGAATGCCTACTTTTTGACACTGCTCACAGGTCCTGCAGTACCCCGTTTCATCCCTGGAAATCGCAGGCCAATAAAAGTTCTGCATAATATGTCTCTTTGTACACTTTATGCCCATATGACCTGCAATGGGAATATCATGGGCTATGGCTAGAAGTGCCAGATGGTAGGCTCTGGGCACTACCAACTGCTGTATTACCTCACCTTCTAGCCCTTTATTGGGGGTCCTTTCTCTGTACAGTAACCCTTTGTCCCAGTATACAGATTCCCTTTTTCCTTGAAAATGAGGTGCCTCCCTAGCTATTTCCCTCAAGCCTTGTAATGTAGTTTCTGAGAGCTGAGCCTGTCTCAACTCTCTCTTTGTTGTAACCCTTCCCAGCTCCCCTTCCACAGGACACCTGGTATCCTCTGACAGCGGTTCCTCACTGTCAGCCTGGGTACTACTACTCACCTCTGCCCTTGCAGTCACTCTGTCCAAGGAAACATCAGTACCCACAAGCAGCTGTGGCTCACCTTCAGTCTCACTGCTACCAGGCAACTCCCTCCCTGAAGTAACCACCTCAACAGTCCTGGCTTCAAGTGTGTGGTCTGTCTGGGTGCTCCTCAGGCTACCAGACCTACGTGCCTGTCTCCAAGCCTGACTGCATGTAACTGCATGCACACACGGTACTGCATTATCAAAATAATTCCCTAGCCAAAGGTATTTGGAATGGGATCCCTCTTAAAGTTCTGACTGGAGTAGACTGTTCAAGCAAGTAGTGCTCCTCTTTAACCATTGTAGGCTTCACAATGGTTAAGTCAGAGGCTGTGTCTCTCTTAGCAGTGGCCTGTTTCCCATCTACTAAGATAGGATATAACCTCTTCTGGTAGTTTGGTACCCTTGTTGTCTCCAGGCAACTTACTGCTGGCATTCTGCTTTTGTTCCCCAACTTGCCTCCATGGACATCTATATGCTACATGGCCCCACTGGTTACATTTAAAACATTTAACCCTTGATCCTGGCCATGTACCTTAACTAGTGGCTTCCCCTGTTACTGGCAGACTTTGTTGGGGCAGTTTAGGCTGCCCACCATAGGTTTTGTTATACCCATGTGCAGCACTGGGTACCCCTTTCCTGTCCAGTGATGCCCTGCTTGTTAGGTATAAATCTCCTTTTTTCCTCAACTCATCTGTGGTGTTGCATTCTCTGTCTGCCAACCAGATTCTCACTTCCTCAGGCAAAGTGCTAAGGGCTTGTTCCCTCACCAAAAGATCTTCCAGCTTTTCAAAAGTGGTGGCCTGACACCCAGTCACCCACCTATGAAAATAAGTGCTCAACTCAGCAAAATAATCACATACACTTTCATCTGCCTTGCACCTATGCTTACGGAATTTTTTTTTTCTGTAAGCTTTAGGTGTTAACTTAAAACACTCTAATAAACATTTCTTTACTGTATTATAATTTAAGCAATCAGTATCAGACAATTTAGAAACAGAAGTTGCAGCCTTACCATGGAGTAAGGGGGTTAGGAACTGTACCCAGACCCCTTGTTCAACATTATACTGTTTACATACCCTTTCAAACATACGAATAAAACTATCAAAATTATCACCCTCTGTAAATTGTGGAAGAAATGTACTGACCATTATTGCTTCTGGGGTTCAGTTATCCCCGTCCCCATTACCTCCATGACACTGGTGAAGAGTCAGCATTGCCTTTTCATGTTGCTTCTGCCTCTCAATTTCTTCAGTCTCCAAACATCTCAGTCTCTCATTTTCTTGAGCTTCCAGACATCTCAGTCTCTCTGCTGATTCTAGTTTCTTCTGCTTCTCCTTTTCTTCAGCCTCCAAATATTGCAGTCTCTCAGCTGATTCTAGTTCCAAACGTTTGGCCTCCAGTTCAAGTCTCTTTAACTCCAGATGGATTTTTAAGTCCTATGATGCAAACTTGAACGGTCCATTCTCTGAGAGTTGTACATCCCCAAGGCAGGTCTGGTTATCTTCCTGGTTGCTGGTCTGTGATGCAGCTGTGACTAAGACTGCAACCATTTCCTCTTTAGTCAGGTTGGCATGCCCCAGTCCTTTGGCTTGGCACATCTCAGCCAAGTGGTTCCTTGTCAGCTTGCCATAATCCTCCACTGACATCCTTGTCTGATCTCCCTGACAAACTAAGCTAACAAAAAATAAATAAAACCATTGTGATATAAAATTCTGAATGTCTACAGTGTGACTGCTTGAGAGTACAAACACCTTTAGTGACCACTGGTTACAGGCTACAGGAGCTAAATATCCACACCACTAAATCTCAATATGTGATGTGGTGATCCCACCACTGCTGACAAAATTTGATGACCCACCACTGGACCAGTAATCAAGGATCCTCAATCCTCACCACTGGCAACTGTGGGGGGACATTCACTGACAGGATAACAAGTACACACACAGTATTTCCAGATATAGCTCCTTGCATCAAGTGCAATTTCACTTAAGAAGACACAGAGCCCACAGTCAGTTTTCTCCCTCTTCCTCCAGATCCCCAGTAATACTCCCACTGGCACAGCTATAGAGTTGAGATATCAGCTGAGTGACCAAGCAAGACCTCCAATACCCTCTCTGTCCAACCAATGCTTTGTGTCCCTGCCCTGACACATGCGCACTCTTTGAGGTTTGATTTACACACAGATATACACACACACACACACACACACACACACACACACACACACACACACACACACACACACACACACACACCTGGGAAAGGCTGGCACAGGTTTACTAGCTATGCCTTCTTCTGTCAAGACTATACGTTAGTTTCCACTGCCACCAGTCACTCCTCAACAGCTACTTTAAGGCCCTTAACAAAGGGTGGCCAATTTTACTATGCAATATTAATTTAATACAAATGGTAGTTTGACCAAGAGTGAGGCTATTAGGAGTGTCCCACACAGTGTCATCAAATATGCAGGTACTATCAAAACTTAAATATCTCTACAGAGATCAGCTACAATTAAATGTTTAGATATATTTAATAATAAATAATAAAAGAACAAGATAATACTAAGTATATATTCACAGTGACATCAGAGTTCAAAACCACAAGAAATATTTAAAATAACATTGCAGTACAGGCTCATACAAATAAAGAAAAATAAAATCTAAACTAAGCTTCACTACTGACTGTATCTAAAATAGTTACTATACCCTAATAACTTATTTAGAACAAAGCAGATGTGGTGAATGGTTCTTCTTGTTGTCAGGTCCAAGACAGAATACAGAATGTTCTGTCTCACTAAGAGACTTCTCAAAATAATATCTAAAATATTATTGCTGGGATAGCTTGCAGGATGACATCATTTCATGTCATTTTAAGTTCCCAGGCAACCTCCATTACTGAAGCTGGCATTACTTAGCACTTACCTGTAAAAATACCCACACAAGGGCTTTTGCTCAGATCTTGGCAGGGCTGGAAGTCATAAAACAATTGCATTCTTCATGCTTTTAGAGCAGTAATTAGTTCACCCTAAAGACAATACAGAAAGCTTCCTAGTATAGACTTTGTGTCTCTAGCTGCCTTGAAACTTGTCAGATAGTAACTTTATGGCCTAGCCTATAAAGTGATTTAATTTCAGATATTTTCCTAACGTTTGCTGGACTAAAGTTAACCTTCCAGTTTCCTCTGTTAAACATATACATTTAAACAGTTACAACAGTACATGTACATTTCTGTTCTCTGCACTAGGCACACTTTGGTTACATTTCAAACACAGCACTTTACAGATACCTTTTCAGCACAAACATCTGTACCAAGCATTTGATATACACATGACATATAGTTCTAATACATTTGTAACACACACTTCTTATATGACATACAGTTCTAATACATTTGTAACACCAGCATCTTGTATAAATTAGTTTGATATTCTCTAATGACATATAATCATCCACAAAATTCCAGCTTCCTGTGCTGTCAGTACCTCCTTTTATGACATGGTGTTTGAGGATTTACCCAATATATGAAACCTTAGGAGAAGAGGTGTTGTTAGGACTGTCTACCATCTCCTCCAAAGCTGATATATTCTGTACCTCCTTTGAATAACACCAGAAGCTAAGCCAATTGTTGAAGTCAATAATGTTTTGTGTATATAGTGCCATCATTCTTAGTGATAGTGTAATAATGCTCAAGGCTATATCCATGACTGCATATGTCACATATTCTGAAAGCTCCATCAAGTTCAT
Organism: Protopterus annectens; assembly: GCF_019279795.1. Taxonomy (NCBI): domain Eukaryota; kingdom Metazoa; phylum Chordata; order Ceratodontiformes; family Protopteridae; genus Protopterus; species Protopterus annectens. Next base: position 1,666,284,988 of record NC_056729.1, read on the forward strand.
AGGGTCATAGGTATATACTAGGCTAATGAACACCAGGGCATTTAAATGTCTAGCCATGCAATCCAACCCAATTGTGTCTCCATGCATCAAGAGCATTCATGAGGAAAGGTTATATTAGGATGTTTCTAGAGGTTATGGAGAATAATATAGGTTCATAGGTGAATACCAGGCTAATTGCCCTGTGGAGCCATTTTAAGCCTAGTGAACAATCCATGGTCAGAATCAAACCTTGTACCTTGTGTCTATGAGTTGAAGACCTTACCCATTATGCAAACTCATAAGTCTCTCTTCATATAGTCCAAGGAGGTACTTCTCAAGTCATTTACATCCATGTGCACTAAGCCTGTGTTATATGTGGAATTGTGGTGCAATGACTTAAGTGCATGTGTAATGTGGCAAATTCTGGTACCTGATAGGCAACTGACTGTGATCATCTCCTTATACAGTTGTGGTACAGCAGTGTGTCTCACTATAGAGTCCCCTATAACTAGGATACTGGACTTTGTGCAGGGTTGCCTTATGAGCTTTTGACTTGAGACAATATGACTCTTTTATATATGTTTCATGATGAGTGCTGGGTGTGTTGTGTGCTTGTGAGGCTCTCCAGGGTAATTGTTTCTTGGGTTATGTTTAGGAGGTCTTTGAGATTTAGATAGGCTACTTTTAAGAGCATCAGCATATGTAGGTGTATGGTGTTTGGTCTCTGAGCTGTGTGTGATTGGTTCATTGAAGTATTGTGTGGTACTCACAACCTGCTTGTTATTTTTTAGTGGATTCATGTGAAAGCTTTGTCTCCATTAATATTATATAACTACATGTCTCACACACTGTGCCATTTGTTTAAATAGGAAGCAAACATGAGACAATTTATGTCAACCAGCTGCTTTACACTGATAATTCACTCTGTTACATGGACAGAAATTAAAATAACATATTCTGGATACTTTTTAAATACTTCCTAAATGAATAATGCTCAATGATTAGGAGTTCTGTTCTGTTCTAAGGCTATTTCAAGCATGCGTATTTCAGCTATTTGACTGGACTTGATTCTGTAGAAGTATAACAGTGGTGATCTTGCCTCATGTCAATTAAAAAATATTGTCATTAGATAACTATTTTCTTACTTTTACTGAAATCAGCAGAAATCTTTAGATGTGAAATAGAACAATAAAACTCCCCTTCTCCCTAAAGAGCTACAAATTTAACAAAGAAGAAAATGGAATGAAATAACACTGAAGGCATACCTCTCTGTCGTCCCTGATTTTGCATCATATTGTTTTCCACCCCTCATAAATGTTTGATTTTCTGATAAATCACTATATAGGCAGTCAATAATGGCAGACATTTGAGTATTATAAATATCACTCTATTAGTTTTTTAAGTAAATTAGAGTAATACTTATAAAAATAATCTTGAGCAAAGAACGGGAGAAGTAAGGCTGGAGGAAGCAATATGGGGGGGGGGGTGTGAGCTGATGACTGAGAACTAACAAAGTAAGTATAAAAATCCGGAAGAGATATAAAAATAAAAGCAGGTAAGCAATGGTCATTCCTCTCTATTTAAGAGTGATGTGGGGCATAGGTTCATAGGTAGGTACTAGGCTATCTGTCCGAAGGCATTTATAAGCCTAGCCAGAGTGTGTTGGTTTTCGCCGCCCCCTTAGATTAGTTCCCTGTGCCTCTGTCCAGCAGAGCCATTGAAGTGATCCCTGGGGTAAACTTTCTGTTTCCCATCCACTCGTCAAGGTTTCTCTTGCAGAGGGTTAGTGAGGAGCTCTGCCTAATGTAGATTGGAATCTTCTTCCAGAGCATGGGAAGTCTCTGGGACAGGAATCTATCCCTCCAGCATGTCCTATTTGTTGTTGTGGTGAGGTTTAGATTACTGGAGTGTGTGGCTCGAGGGGATATGGTTTTCTTTAGGTGGAGCATGTCCATCAATTCTGGGTTGGACATGGCCTTGTATGTCAGGCAGAGATCACCTCTGAGTAGGCGGTATGCAGCTGGAGTTTCTTCAGTCAAGCTGCATAGGGCAGATGCTCGAGGCCAGTGATCCTCTTGGTGAGGTACTTCTGTGGTCTTTCCAGTTGTTGCAGGTGTGTTGTAAGTTACATCCCAAATGGGGCATTGTACTCTATGATAGGTCTGATGAGTGATGCATAGAGGGGCCCAATGACCTCTTTCAATCTGGATGCAAACCCTTTTGTGATTAGGTGGGCCACATAGAAGGATTTTCTAACCACTTTGGCAATGTGATTATCAAAGGAGAGGTTACTATTTTGGGTCCCCAAATCCCTTATTATGTCTTCCACATTTAGGGGGCTACCACCTATGTGATAGTTTGTGGGTACTTTGGTTTTTCCAAAGGGGATGACTATGCACTTTTTGGCATTAAGCTTGAGGCCATGGTTTTGACACCAGGTATCTGTCTCAGTGAGACCCTTTTGGAGGATGTCTGTGTCAGCTGGAGAGTCAATTATAGCCCTAGTTTGCAGTCGTCTGCAAACTTGGTCAGCCATAGTCCTCCTGTGCTTGCCTGTACCTCTGAGAAGTATATGCCCAACAGGAGGGGTCCTAGGACTGAGCCCTGGGGAATGCCACTTGTAACCGGTTTAGAGTCAGACCTAGCTCCCGCAACTCTTACCATGTGGGTTCTATCCATGAGCCAGTTGGCAACCCATCTCGTGATGTAGGGGTTTAAGTTCAGGTTTATAGTGAGCTTGTCAATAATACCTGAGTGGAGAATGGTGTCAAAGGCCTTTGCAAGGTCTAGGTAGGCTGTGTGGACCACCTTTCCCTCATCTATAGCCTTGGTAACTGTCTCAAAGAAGTCCATCAGGTTTAGGAAGCATGATCTGCTCTTAACAAAGCTGAACTGGGTAGGGTCTAGTGTTTGGAGGTTCCCAATGTCTCTGTTAATGAGATCCATGATGATGTGCTCCATAGCTTTGCAGACCAAGCTAGCCAGGCTTATGGGGCAATAGTTCCTGGGGTCTGTTGTGGCTCCACCTTTGTGGAGCAGAATAACCGTTGCTGTGCACTACTCTGTGGGCACATAACCTATAGAGAGGCTGAGTTTAGTGTGTTTAGGTGAGGGGTTAGTTCATCTTTGAGCTTGTGTAGGACACAGCCTGGAACACCATTCGGTCCCATTGATGCTGTGGTTTTGGCTTTGGAGAGGGCTGTTTTAACCTGAATGTCTGTGATTTCAGGGGCACTACATTCTTCTGGTATAGTTATGGGCCCTTTTGGGGGTGAGAGGGGTGTGAAGTTTGCACTGAACCTGTCTGCCAGGATGTTGGCTATATCGGTCAATTCAGTGTATTTTGTGCCATTCTGCACTAACTCCTAGCAGATCTGAGAATTGCCACTTAGATTCTTGACATAGCTAAAGAATGCCTTGTGGTTATCTTTGGAGTCCATGGCAATTTTTCTTCCAAAGCTAGCCTTTGATGATTTTATGAGGGAACATAGTTTCTTGCTGATACTGATCAGGGATGTCTTCCTTTCTTGGGATTTTACTCTTTTCTGAACTAGTTTCCTCCTTCTATTGTATAGCTTGTTTATGGCAGGGGTCCACCAGACTGGTTTCCTTTTCTTGGAGGAGTGAGTCTTGGTTTTGTTTGGGATAGCATGATCCATGCATTCTTGTAGGTGCCCGTAGAGTGCATTAGTAAAGGATTTTGCAGCTTGGACAGTGTTATCCTTTAACATGGGGGCTTTGAAACTTCCCACCTCGGTCTTAAGTAACGTGAAGTTTGCTTTTGAAAAGTTTTTCATGGTGGTTTCTTTGACCAGGGGTGGTGGCAGAATGTGGATATCCAGAGTGATTAGTTTATGGTCAGATCTAACCAACGAGGGTTGCCGTCTGGTGTGAAACACCAGTCACCCATGTTGGTGATGACCAGGTCCAATATGTTGTCACCTCTGGTGGGGGTGTTGACCAGTTGATCCAGGGCATTTGAATTTATAAATTCTAGGAAATGTTGGGCAAGGTCGTTTTTACTTGAGTAGTTCTCCCAGTTAATGTTTGGGTAATTGAAATCACCCAGTATCAGGGTGTTTGGTAGGACCGTTATGTTTCCAAGTGTCTCCAGGAATGCTGAGTGGGGGTCCTGGGACATAGTGGGTGATCTGTAGTATGCTATAATTTGAATAGCAGTTTTGTCCATTATTAGTTGCACGTGGATGATCTCTGAAGCATCGTGCTGTGCCACTAACCTGGAGGTGTGGGTATCCTTGATGAATATGGATACTCCCCCACCTTTTGTATTTCAGTCCGGGTTTTGTGGCCGAAATGTATGGTATGAGTTGTAGCCTGGTAGTGCTTTGGTGTTCTCTGGAGCCTTAAACCAGGTTTCTGTTACTGCACATATATTGATTTTCTCCATACTGGGGAGTGCCTCGAGTGCATGAATTTTGAGGTTTAGATTTCTGGCATTGAGTAGCATTACCCTCAGTTTTTTGTTAATTGTGCTATTTATGGTGGTGGGTTTGTCTTTTGAGCCTTCCTAAAAAAGGCACTATAGGGGTGGCAAGAGCCTTGACCGGTATTCGAAAGCCTAAGGGTGACAGGTGCAAGCTGTCTCTAGTGAAGCAGTGTAGCTTGTCGAGCATGTCATCCCATTGTACTAGCTCAGTAATCCTGCTATTTCAGGAAAGGAGGATGGAAGGAAGGTTATTTAGACAACCAATATACATGAAATGTAGTGGGAATGAAGTACCATGGCCCACCTTAGTGATCAATTGTGACACCATTATTCATTTTGGTGTCATATTCAGACTTTTAACATTTGGGAAGGGGGTACTAAAGCTATTGAACATCCCACTCCCACAATAACATCTGAAGGACAAGGGCTCCTACCAGGAGCTAGGAAAAGGACAAGTTATCCTACTTGTTATGGAACAGAGAGTTTTATCGGGCATGCCTTCCTGCAGATCTCCTTAGCACAGACATCCTGTTTATTAAGTTACTACAGCACATTAAGGCTATCAGTTGCTAACTGGGTCCATCTTGTAGTCCTTGTTTGGTTCCCTCATCTTCTGGTCTCTTTAACGAGACAGTATACTCAGACAGCTGGTGAGAACAGGCATTTGCACCTAGTGGATTTACCTAATTAATTAATGTAAACAAATAAATGCTCAGTAAAATGCTCAGTATAATGTGAATTCTAAGGAAACTAGTGGTGCAGTCCAGTTGAAAAGATACAGCTGAGGCCTTTTACTTATCATGGAAGACACAATTAAGAAAATAATGTCTAGGGGAAAAGCTTGACTCAATAACTGAACAAAACAGAGTGAGTGTCTCTTGAAAAACAAACTAATTGCGACAAGTTTCAGAAAGGTGTAGGTACCATATTACACAAGTATAGATGTTACTGTGAGGTGATGTCTCAAGTATGCTACAGAGCAATTTAAATTTTAAAGCCAATACATAATGGTGAAAAGTAAATAAAACTGTTTCTCAAAAGGAAGAATGAAAAATGGTATTCAGGAAATACAAGAAAACTTCTTTTGAAATAAAGACAGCAACATGTCAGAACAGATAAAAGTAAAAGAAAATGCAAGTGAGAGGGCAAAGACAAAAAAAAAAAAAACACATTTTTCTGTTCGGAAAGTTTGCCTGCAGTACTATGTAAAGGAGTTAAATGTCAAACTGACTTTTCCTGTCGGGTTGCCACAAGGAATTTTAACTTGTATCCTCCAAGGGAAGTCAAAAGATCTGATAGTTTGAATAATTTTGCTGTATATAAGTAAATAATGGGTAAAAGGGTTATATAAAATTATAAATGTCTGGGGAATCACTAAACTCCCAGAGGTTGCATGTTTAGATGCTCTTTGGTAAATTATACAACTGAATGTATGACACGTTTGCTAAGATGCTTCATACCACATGAAATAGTGTATTTATTTACTAGCACTATTGTTTATTTCGTTTTGTTGACTGTGTTAGTCCTAATAAAGAGTGTGGCAGTATCTAATTAAAGAGGAGACCTGGGGAGAAAAACCTTCAGCCATTAATTTCATTTATGTTAAATGTCTATTTCTCTGTCTGTTCACTTGCCTATTTAAACCTTTCTGTTACATTTTATAAAATATTGGAAAAAGACAAAATAGTATAATGCAGTCATTCTAAAATATATGTTTTGTCTTCAAAGTAGAGTTGATTACATAGTAATAATAACAATGATTCCTTGATTCATTTTTCAGTTACTTACTGAAGTTATTTCAGAGCTGTAGGAATCCCAGCACTCAATAAGTGCAAGACAGAGAAACTAGTCTTGGAAAATGTGACCGTCCATTGCAGGATGCATACACACATGCATATAAATGTGTGTACACATACACACTGCACAGATGCACATGCACACACCCACGCATGCATTCACTCACACATCTATACCGCGGGCAGAAGTGTAGCTGGCTGAACTAATGCCCCGTGCCAATCCCAAGAAAGATGCTTCCTGAACACATTGCCACAGTATACAATTCATGCACCCTGCTGCCCAAGCTCTACAAGTGAAGAGCAAATAAGTTCCTTCTGTTGGCTCACCAACAGGGTGGACAGATGCAAAACACATGCCTCCCCATGCCTCACCCATTGAGATCGTGTTTCTGTGCCATGCCCCCAACTTTCCTTCCTCACACTTTAGTAAAAAAAAATTCTTCTTTTAAACTGTAGCAAACTGCTTGCTTTAAAAAAAATTCTTCTTTTAAACTGTAGCAAACTGATTGCTTTAAATGTAACAAACAGTTACAAGCAGTTGTTACAGCAGTAGCAATTGTTAGCTACATTTACAGTGAGCAGTTTGTTACAGTTTAAAAGAAGATTTTTTTTTAACTAAAGTGTGAGGAAGGAGGGTTAGAGGCAGGACACACATGTATATATTCACACACATATACACCATGGGCAGAAGAGCTGTGGGGGGGTGCTAGTTCTTGGGATCAGCACAGGCTCTGACTGAGCTAAACATCTGTGCTACAGTTTATACTCTATCTGCATAAAGCGCTATGGCTGTAAAGTTTGAGTTTAAAAACATCATTTCTTTTTTAAACTGTAGCAAATTGTTTGCTATAGTTTATATCCCTACTCAGAGCACTACAGAGCTCAGATTTTAGTTAAAAAAAAAAGAAAAGATTTTTGTTGCCTGCTTTTAAACCATAGCAACCTGCTTGCTACAATTTAGCAACCAGTTGCTACAGTTTAGGCCTCAAACAAAGCGCCACAACTCATTAGATGTGACCACAAATGCAATACCAGTTTTGATGATGGATGTCCAATTGTGCCCCCAAACATTTTGCACCCGCTGGTAATATTTCTGGGTATTTTATGTTGGGTTTAAGCCAAGTTTCTGTGACAGCTATATTGTCTGATATCCGGGCTTGAAGTTCTGTTATTTTATTATAAATGCTGCAAAGGTTAATAGTTATTATGTTAATTTTTTTTTGTTAAAGTGGAATCTCTTTGCTGTGATTTGGTTGTTTGTTATAAGGTAGGGATGGCTGTTTTGGAATGTTTGTTAGAAGGCCATGGGTTAGGGTGTATCACAGGATCATAGGTGGTTACTAGGCTAATGGCCCTTAGGCCCTTATAAGCCTAGCCAAGAGTTTATCCCCAAAAAGAAACTTCAGTCAGCACCTGTCACCCCTGTCAGTGTGGTGTACAGATGGAACCCCTGGAACGAATTTGTGGTTTCCCATCCACTCATCAAGGTTGCATTTGAAGAGGGTCAGTGAGGTGCATGGGAAGTCTATTCTGGAGATGGGGCATCCTCTGGGAGACAAACCTGTCTCTCCAACAAGTTTTGTTAATGTCACATATTAGATTCAGCCTTTTGAGCAGGTAGTGTGTGAGGAGTTAGACTTACAGATATAGAGCAGGGTCCAAGATTGTCTTGTAGGCAAGACATAGATCACCCCTGAGCAATCTGTATAATACCAAGTAGAGTGATAGTGATTTGAGCCTGTCTGCATAGGACAAGTGTTGGAGGCCATGGATTGTCTTTCTGAGGTATTTCAGTGGCCATTTCAGTTGGTGCAGATGTTTGGAGAGGTACATCCCAAATGGGGCATTATGCTCAATTATTTGTCTAATGAGGGAGGAGTATAGACAGGTAATCTCCTTTTTTCTGGATGCGATCCCTTTACTTAATGAGATGAACCAAGGAAAATGCTTTTCTGACCACTGCCGCTACGTGATGGTTGAATGTGAGGTTGTTATCAACCTGAGTGTCCATGTCTCTCACCACAAGTTGTGTGCTTAGGGGGTTACCATTGATGTGGTAATCAGTAGGGGTCATGTTTTTGCCGAATGGTATGATGATACATTTTTTTGCATTTAGCTTGAGGCCATGACTTTGGCACCAGTCATTAGTTGCTGTGAGACCCTCTTGCAGTATGTTAACATTGGGGAGTCAATGACAGCACCCAACTTACAGTCATCGGCAAACTTGGTCAGTCACAGGCCTTTTGTCTTTGCCTGTACCTCTGAGAAATAAATGCCAAACAGTAGGGGTCCCAGGACAGATTCCTGGGGAACTCCACTAGTGACAGGTTTGCTAGCTGAGGTGGAGGTGCTTAGTTTAGAGGGTCCTATCGGTGAGCCAGTTGGCCACCCACCTGATGAGATAGGGATTTATGCCAAGTTGTGTTAGCTTTTCGATGATGTCTGAGTGGGGGATTGTGTCAAAGGTCTTGGCCAAGTCAAGGTAAGCTGTATGTTCTGACTTTCCCTCATCCAGGGCCTTGGTGACAGTCTCAAAGAAGTCAACCAGGTTCAACAGCCGAGATCTGCCCTTGACGAATCTGAACTGGGTGGGGTCAAGTGCTTGGACATTGCCTATTTCCTTGTTTATGAGATCCATAATAATACAATCCATGGCTTTACAGATCAGACTTGTCAAGCTAATGGGGTGATAGTCTCCAGGGTCAGTAGTGGCACCACTTTGTGCAAGGGGATGACAATGGTGGTTTTCCACTCTGCTGGAATGAAGTCAGTACTTAGGCTGTGGTTGAATAGGGTGCTCAATGGAGAAGCCAGTTCTTGTTGGAGATGGTGCAAAATACATCCTGGGATACTATCAGGTCCCATGGAAGCTATGTTTTTTGCCTTGGATAGAGCCTGTAACACTTGATCTACGGAGATGTGAGGTGCCGGACAAGTATCGGGGATGTTGAAAGGGCCTTTGTGGTTTGACAGGGGTGCAGTTTGTGCTGAACCTATCTGCTAGCAGTATGTCACCACATAAAGGTATTTTAGGGGAGTGCTGTAGTTATGCTGGAAGTAGATTAGCGTATACCCTTAGGGTTTTTTTCTTGTTTTGTGAAGAGTGGGTAGACAGTTAAGAATGTTACATTTTGACTGACGAGGAAGGGATTCATTGCAGAGGCTTGCAATAATCACAGATATATAACTATTTAGAAGTATAGTTGATAGGGGATGTGTTTGTGGTAGAGGTGTGTGTTGATGTTAATTTTGTAAGGTAGGATGAAAGATGGCATAATAGGAGAGGAAAAGTAGACAGCATGTTTAGAAAGAGCACTGTTTTATGAAGTAAAGAATAACAAGCAGATTGTGCATGTGTTCTAAGCTTTGAGAAAAAGCCTTTACCTGCACTTCTGTCTCAAAAACATTTTCAAATAATAATTCTCCTTTGAATACAAGCATTACTCCTGGATTTACAGACTATCAGGTTTTCACAGCTGCATTTTGTTCCTAATTATGCATATATTTAGTAGCATACAATTAAGGATACTGAAGTAACAGCTTATTTAATAATGTCTTCCTCAGTCAGCACCTCTACAGCTGCCCTATGAAATATATGTTGAACTATTGTGAGCCTACATAGTCTTTAGGCTGTCCTCCTTACAGCTTCAGTTCTGCATATCCTTTTAAGATATGATTTTATCAAGACCTGAAGGAAAAATGTCACTAAAATATTAGTACAATGATCTGTAGAACAGATCTACAGCTTGCCTTTTCCTGCTGGGAGTTTCTTTGTGCTGTGTTTCCCCAGTCTGATGAAAACTTTTCTACAATCTTTAAATTAGTTTCTGTTTTCTAGATTGCCTTTTATCATTTTCATCCATTGTTGTTACTGCTTTGTTGAATGCAGCGTCACAAGCATAGCCGGCCTTAGGCATAGGACAACTAGGCGGCCGCCTAGGGCGCTGCCCTAGCAGGGGCGCTTTTCCAGTATTTATTTGGTGTAGGTAGACCAGGATGGGGGCACCAGGTGGTGTGAGGGGGGCGTCATGGAGACATTTTGCCTAGGGCACCAGTTGACCTAAGGCCACTCCTGGTCACAAGTCCATGTCACTACCACATCGGAGCTGCTTTCCCAGTACATTTCTTTCAGATTCTGTGTACTGATATCCACAGCAGGAAAAAGGGATTAGATTTTGCTACAACACATATTTTGTTCACTCTCTTCATTTCTTCCATTACAGTCAGGCCAAGATTTTATTTTACTTTAGTCCTGAGTGCTCAGCATAAGTTTGGCTATTCTGCACTTTTACATGTCTGTTATACATGCTTGAGCATCCTAATAACTATTCAATGACTTCTACAGCAGAAGCAGGATTATAAATTTGAATAATTAATTAATTGATTGATTGAATTTGTTTACCAGGGTACAGCACTGATCAAACAATGGCCAGCTACAGGCTCAGTGCAGGTTAAGTCATAATTTTAAAAAAACAATGTAGAGTATACAAACAACAGTGATTTACATTTGTGAGTAAGAATTAAACATCTGGTGAACAATATATAAACAAAAGATCTAACAAACCAAAATATATGTACAGTTATATAACTGGAACAGAAAAGGGAGATCAGAATTAAAGTAAGAGAAGCAGAAGTGCTGGATTTATGGGTAGTACTTGTTAGGTTAGGAAAGCAATTTATTTATTTATTTATTTATTTAACATTTGTTTACCAGGATGGTCCAACTGGACAGCTGGTGTCCATTTTCAGTGGAGACCTGGGGTGAAAAGCCCCAGAAAAAAAAATACAGAATATAAACAATCTATATAGCAATAACACAGGTTACAAATATAAAAGGTTAATACAGTAATACAGATGAATTACATACAAGAATAAGTGTACTACTCTATAGTCAAGTAGCACTGTAGTATACTATAAGCATGCAAACAATATTTAAAAAATGTAAAAAGAGAGAGGGTGAAATACAGTAGAATGTTTGAGTGGACTCTCCATAAGCAGGATGGGAGTACAGAGAGGTCCTCCTGCAAATACCCTCCATTAGCAGATTGGGAGTTCAGGGAAGTCCTTTGCAGGTACATAAATGATTGCTGTGTAGGTATGATTTTAATTGGGCTTTGAAGGTGGCTGTACGTTTGAAGTCTGAGGTCAGGAGGCAGGATATTCCAGTTTTTTGCGACTTCATTGGTGAAGAGAGAGTTGCCCGAGCTATTTGTACATTGGACACTTTCTAGGAGGGCTTTGTTGGTAGATTGTAACTGCCTGTTAGGGTTGTAGAAGGTTATGAGGCCAAACAGAGCAGGGCTTTTTTCGGGATAGTATAGTATTTGGTGTGCCAGGTTGAGTTGGGGGTATTGTAGTAAATTTTGGAATTTTAACCAGTGCAGTTTGTTCAGGGATTGGCGGTGGTGGGACCATGATCTAGTGTTGGTAGCGAATCTGGTGATTTTATTATAGCATGTGGAGAGGTTGTTAAGGTCAGTTTTATTTAGGTTTGTTATTACTGAACATGTATATAAGATAGTTGCTAGCAGGTGGGTTCTGGCTATGGTGATTCTAGCTTCTGAAGTTAGGTATCGTTTGCAGCAATATAGGGTCCCTAGCTTTCTGTGGAGTTTGGCGACAGTGAGGGATATGTATTTGTTGTACTTTAGTTGTTGGTCAGTGGTGAATCCAAGTAACTTAACTTCTGGTAGTGGGGTGATGAGAGTCCTATTACCTGAGGATATGGAAAAGGTAACATCCTGAGTTTTGGTAGGGTGGAACAGCATTAGCTGTGTTTTCTTTGGGTTTAATATTAGTTGGGAATTATTGAGCTAATATTCTATGTCAGTGAAGGATTGTTTTTTTTTGTATTAGTTTAATGTCGGATGCGGAGCAGATTAGGGTTGTATCGTCGGCGTATTGGACAACTTTGGCACCTGTAGTTGCACATTGGAGGTGATTTGTAAAGATGTTGAACAGGAGGGGTCCTAGGATGGAGCCTTGGGGTACACCAACTGTGACTGGTAATGGGGGGGATAGGCAGTTAGTCCATTTGACAGATTGATGGCGATTGTCCAGATAGCTTTTAAACCACTGTATGGAGGGGCTGTCAAGGTTGAAATTGGTGAGGCACATTAAGAGTTTATTGTGGGAAACTGTATTGAAGGCTTTGGATAAGTCTAGAAAGGTGGCCGAGACAAGATTACCCTGGTTTCTGTATGTGTTTATTATGTTGGGTTGGGAGGGTGGCCTAATGGTTAAGGTGTTTGCCTTACAAATACAAGGTGCAAAGTTTGAATCTCACAAGGGATAATTGGCTAGGCTTAAAATGGCTCGCAAGGGCAGTTAGCCTAGTACTAACCTATGAACATATGTTGGTGAAGTTAATTAGACTGGTGGTGGTGGTGTGGGATGGACGAAAGCCATGTTGGGAGTTGGATAGGAGGTTGTTAGAAAGAAGGTGAGTGAGGAGTTGATGGTGAATACATCTTTCCAGGATTTTGGATCATGGTGAGAGGATAGCAATGGGTCGATAATTGGAGAGGTCGGTGGATTAACCTCCTTTATGGAGGGGAATGATGTAGGAGGTTTTCCACAAGGTTGGAACAGTGTGTTCAGTGATAGTTCTATTTATTAGTAGTGTGATCGGGTAGGCTATGGCTGCGGATGCTATTTGGAGGTATTTGACTGGGAGATTGTCGGCAGCAAGGGTGGTAGGTCTGAGTTTTGTTAAGAGTTTTTGGATACTATATATTGGTACTGATTTAAGTGAGAAGGGGGTAGACTTAGACTGTTATGTGGGAAGTTGGAGGAGATTGTTGGGGTTAGTATTGTTTATTAGTTTAAGAATAGAAGTAGTAAAGTAGTCATTGAAAGTGGAGGCTATATGTGTATTTGACCCAACTATATTGGGTGGTGGAGTTGTTGCTTTACCAGGTTGGAGGATATTATAGGTTCATAGGTTCATACTAGGCTATCTGCCCTGAGGCAATTATAAGCCTAGCCTGATTCTGTATGGCTTACGCCACCCCTTGATTTGAGTATACTGTGCCCTTTTTAAGGTTTAGTTTACTGTGCCTCTGTCTAATAGTGACACGGGAGTAATCCCTGGGACAAACCTACGATCCCCCATCCACCTATTGAGATTCTTCTTGAAGAGATTCAGTGAGGTGCTCTGCCTCACATGAACTGGAATTCTATTCCAGAGCGAAGGGAGCCTCTGGGTTATGAATCTGTCCCTCCAGCAAGTTCTATTTATTTCTGTGCTGAGGTTCAAGTCCCTCGAGCGTGTGGCTCTAAGGGATTTAGATTTACTGAGGTGGAGCATGTCCATTAATTCTGGATTTGACATAGCTTTGTATGTCAGGCAAAGATCGCCTCGAAGTAGGCGGTATGCAACTGAGTAGAGCTGGAGTTTTTTTAACCGAGAAGCATATGGCATCTGTTTGAGACCCTTGATCCTCTTGGTGAGATACTTTTGGGGTCTTTCTAATTGCTGCAGGTGTCGGATAAGGTACATCCCAAAAGGGGCATTGTATTCTATGATGGGCCTGATGAGGGATGAATAAAGGCACGATTACCTCTCTTGATCTAGATGTGAAACCCTTCGTGATGAGGTGGGCTATGTAGAAGGTCTTTCTAACCACTTTGGCAATGTGGTTTTCAAAGGAGAGATTGCTATCAACTTGGGTCCCCAGGTCCCTAATAACTTTCTCTGTACTTAATGGGTTTCCACCTATGTGGTAATTTGTGGGCACATTGTTTTGCCAAAGGGTATGACTATACATTTTTGGCATTTAGCTTTAAACCATGGCGTTGGCACCAGTTATCTGTCTCTGTGAGACCTTTTGAAGGATGTTTGTGTCAGCTGGAGAGTTGATTATGGCGCCCAGTTTGCAGTCGTCTGCGAACTTGGTGAGCCATAGTCCTCCCACATTTGCCTGTACCTCGGAAAAGTATATACCGAACAAGAGTGGTCCCAGGACAGAACCCTGTGGGATGCCACTTGTGACTGGTTTCGAGTCTGACATGGCTCCAGCAACTCTCACTCTGTGGGTTCTGTCTTTGAGCCAGTTTGCAACCCATCTTGTGACATAGGGGTTTATATTTAAGCTGGATAGCTTATCTATGATGCCCGAGTGGGGTATTGTGTCAAATGCCTTTGCAAGGTCCAGATAGGCTGTGTGGACTACCTTCCCTTCATCTATGGCTTTGGTGACTGTTTCGAAGAAGTCAACCAGGTTCAAAAGGCAGGATCTGCCCTTGACAAAGCCGAACTGGGTAGGCTCTAGTGTCTGTAGGTCCCCAATGTCTTTGTTTATGAGCTCCATGATGATCCTCTCCATATCCTTGCAGACTAAGCTAGTCAGGCTTATGGGGCGATAGTTTCCAGGGTCCGTAGAGGCTCCACCTTTGTGGAGTGGGACCACTGTTGCTGTACACCATTCTGTGGGCACATATCCTGTAGTGAGGCTGAGATTGTATAGCTGTTTTATTTGAGGGATTAGTTCCTCTTGGAGTTCATGTAGGACGCAACCTGGGACGCCATCTGGTTCCATGGAAGCAGTGTTTTTTGCTTTGGAGAGGGCAGCCTTCACCTGAGCATCAGAGATGTTTGGGAGGCAGCCCTCTGCTGGGATAGATACTTGCTCTTTTGTGGGGGGGGGGGAGAAGTTTGCAATGAACCTGTCTGCCAGGATATTGGCGATGTCTGTGGGTTCAGTGTATTTTTTGTCATTTAGAATCAACTAAGACCAAGTCTGGGAGTTGCATCCCAGGTTTCTAACATAACTGAAAAAAGCCTTATGATTGTCTTTGGTGTCCTGTGCAATATTTCTCTCGAAGCTGGCCTTGGAGGATTTTATGAGGGATCGTAATTTTTTGCTAGTACTGATCAGAGATGCCTTCCCTATTAGGGATTTTGCTCTATCATGTAGTAGCTTCCTCCTTCTGTTGTACAGTTTATTTATGGCAGGGGTCCACCAGACTGGACGCCTGCCTTTGGATGATTGTGTCTTGGTTTTGTTTGGGATAGCATGATCCATGCATTCCTGGAGATGTCCGTAGAATGCGTTTATATAGGATTCTGAAGTTTGGGCCATAGTTTCCACTGGCCCTGGGGCCTTGAAGGATTCCACTTCGGTTTTGAGAAGTGAGAAGTTCGCTTTTGAGAAGTTTTTCACTGTGGTTTTCTGGGCTGGGGGTGGGGTCGGGATGTGGACATCCAGTGAAATTAATTTATGGTCTGATCTTACCAATGAGGGATATACTTCTGGTGTGGAGCATAGAATCCCCATGTTGGTAATGATCAGGTCTAGTATGTTGTCCCCTCTTGTGGGAATGGTGACTAGTTGTTCCATAGCATTTGAGTTTATAATTTCCAGGAACCTTTGGACTAAGGTGCTGGGGCTTGAGTAGTGCTCCCAGTCAATGTTTGGGTAGTTGAAGTTGCCCAATATAATGGTGTTCGGAGAGATCTTCATGTTCTCCAATATTTTCATGAAAGCTGAGTGGGATTCCTGACTTTGAGAGGGTGGTCTGTAGGATGCTATAAACTGAAAAGGAGTCTTGCCCACTGTTAGTTGCACATGGATGGTCTCCGATACTTCGTGCAATGCCACTAACCTGGAGGTGTGGATATCCTTGATAAATATGGAAACTCCCCCTCCTTTTGTGGTTCAGTCCGGGTTTTGGGGCCGAAAAGCATGATATGAGGTATAGCCTGGTAGTGCTGTGGTGCTCTCAGGAGCCTTGAACCAGGTTTCTGTCACTGCACAGATATCGATGTTCTCCATACTGAGGAGAGCTCCGAGTGTGTGCATCTTGAGGTTAAGACTTCTGGCTTTTAGCAGCATTACCCTTAGTTTCTTGTTCCTTGTGCTGTCTATGGGGGTGGGTTTGACTTTTGAGCCTTGCCTAAAAAAGGCACTATGGGGGTGGCAAGAGCCTTTGCCAATATCCGAAAGCCCAGTGGTAACAGGTGCAAGCCGTCCCTAGCGAAGCAATGTGGCTTGTCGAGCATGTCATCCCAGGCTGACAGACACTGGATCCCCTTTGAATGACACCAAAATTTTAGCCAATTGTTAAAATTGATCATTTTGTCTTTGTACTGTGGCATCATTCTAGGTGAGGGTAAGATGCTGCTCAGGGTCAGGGTCATACCAGCCTGGGCTACATGATCAGAGAGCTCCTCTATGTCTCTTTTCATGTAGTCCAGGGAGGTACGTCTCAGGTCATTCACACCAGCATGTACAATGACTGAGTCATATTTGTCTTTGCTTTGGAGTGACCTGGGTGCTTGCATTATGTGGCGGATCCTAGCACCCGACAGGCAGCTCACCATGACCTTCTCTTTATTCAGCCTGGTGAGTGGGACGTCAGTGTGTCTGACAATAGAGTCACCTATTACAAGAGTATCAGGTGTGTTATTCAGCCTTAAGGGCTGTGGCTGCTTGGCACACTGACTTTGTGGGCTATGTGTTGTGCGTGTTTTGTTTTGAGGTAGCGTTTGCTTGGATGTCTGCTTTGGAGGTCTCTGTTGCTTAGATAGATTTTTATTTAGAGCCTCCGAGTATGTCTTTGTGTATTTATGTGTTTGGTTCGCTGATGTGGTGGGACTATGTGATACTGGAATTGTGTTGTGTGAGGTTACCTTCTCCTCCAGACTGGTTACACCAGTTTTGAGATGAGAGAGCTCAGCCTCCAGTTTGGCTAAATAGTTGCATCTCTCACATATATTTGAACCTGTTTGGAGGAGGAGAGGGTTGTCTGTGTACATGAGACAGTTGTAACATTGCCTCACAATTCCCAGATTCACCAGCTGGACTGGAGAGGAAACCATTGACTGACCTTTGGACATGCTAGAGTAATATAGGAAAACTGAATTTAAGATGGACCAATAGAGGACAGGGTAATCGTAGAGAGTATAAGAGTAAGTAGTGCTTATGGTTTAATAGTGCTAACTTGTAGGATTACTTAAATGGACCAGTGAAGGGCCTTAGAATGAGAATATGGTGATTAAATTGAGAGCTAGAGCAGTTCTAAGGGAAAAAGTGAAGAGCAGACTTTGTGGAGCCAGGAATAGTTTAAACCCAATTAGGCGGCGTTGCTCGCTGTTGCGCTATGCACAAAAACGTGCAAAACCAAACAAAAGAGGGTTTTAAGAGAGGAAGATGAAGGAGTTTTGGAATGGACCCAAAATGGCCAATAAAACTACAGTTTCAAGTCAGTAACCACTCCCACAGGGGCAGGCAGGCTGCTCAATGTTTTTCACTGCCACTGATCAACAGAGAGACTTCCCTTTAGCCCAAGCAAAAAATGGCCTCACAGAAACTTACAAACAGTTCAAGAACAGCAAGCCTGTAACTGAACTTTTCTAAATCTCAGAAAAGTGGGAAAAAAGCAAGATTTTTTTTTTTTTGTTTTTTCAGAGATAGCAGAGGTTCACAAGTATCAACAAGTTATAACAGTGCAGTAAATGACCCCACACAAGAGTGCTAGGCCAAAGACAGATAAAATGCAAGTTTTGAGAAAAAAACGATTTTAAAAATAAGTGCAAACAGGAAATTCAGTAAACAGCTCTAGGTTGTGCTCTAAATACAGTTACTAATGCAGAAATCAAGTTTGACAAGCCAGAAAATGCTCAAAATAGGCAGCTATGCAGAAAAACTTAGCAAATAAACAGAGGAAAAATACTTAAAATCTCAAAAGTGGCTCCTTTCTTCTCTCAGCGTTTTCTCCTCTTGGTGGGTGCTTCACCAAAAGCCAACAAGCCTGAAAAGATGCCAAAACCATGAGGCAACCAGGTTTTAAGAGAGGAAGATGAAGGAGTTTTGGAATTGACCCAAAATGGCCAATAAAACTACAGTTTCAAGTCAGTAACCACTCCCACAGGGGCAGGCAGGCTGCTCAATGTTTTTCACTGCCACTGATCAACAGAGAGACTTCCCTTTAGCCCAAGCAAAAAATGGCCTCACAGAAACTTACAAACAGTTCAAGAACAGCAAGCTGTAACTGAACTTTTTTAAATCTCAGAAAAGTGGGGAAAAAAGCAAGATTTTTTTGTTTTTTTGTTTTTTTCAGCAATAGCAGAGGTTCACAAGTATCAACAAGTTATAACAGTGCAGTAAATGACCCCACACAAGAGTGCTAGGCCAAAGACAGATAAAATGCAAGTTTTGAGAAAAAAACGATTTTAAAAATAAGTGCAAACAGGAAATTCAGTAAACAGCTCTAGGTTGTGCTCTAAATACGGTTACTAATGCAGAAATTACGTTTAACAAGCCAGAAAATGCTCAAAAGAGGCAGCTATGCAGAAAACTTAGCAAATAAACAGAGGAAAAATACTTAAAATCTCAAAAGTGGCTCCTTTCTTCTCTCAGCGTTTTCTCCTCTTGGTGGGTGATTCACCAACAGCCAACATGCCTGAAAAGACACCAAAACCACGAGGCAACCAGGTTTTAAGAGAGGAAGATGAAGGAGTTTTGTAATTGACCCAAAATGGCCAATAAAACTACAATTTCAAGTCAGTAACCACTCCCACAGGGACAGGCAAGCTGCTCAATGTTTTTCACTGCCACTGATCAACAGAGAGACTTCCCTTTAGCCCAAGCAAAAAATGGCCTCACAGAAACTTACAAGCAGTTCAAGAACAGCAAGCCTGTAACTGAACTTTTTTAAATCTCAGAAAAGTGGGAAAAAAGCAAGATTTTTTTTTTGTTTTTTTGGTTTTTTCAGAGATGGCAGAGGTTCACAAGTATCAACAAGTTATAACAGTGCAGTAAATGACCCCACACAAGAGTGCTAGGCCAAAGAGAGATAAAATGCAAGTTTTGAGAAAAAAACGATTTTAAAAATAAGTGCAAACAGGAAATTCAGTAAAGAGCTCTAGGTTGTGCTCTAAATACAGTTACTAATGCAGAAATCAAGTTTAACAAGCCAGAAAATGCTCAAAATAGGCAGCTATGCAGAAAAACTTAGCAAATAAACAGAGGAAAATTACTTAAAATCTCAAAAGTGGCTCCTTTCTTCTCTCAGCATGTTCTCCTCTTGGTGAGTGCTTCACCAACAGCCAACAAGCCTGAAAAGATGCCAAAACCACGAGGCAATCAGGTTTTAAGAGAGGAAGATGAAGGAGTTTTGGAATTGACCCAAAATGGCCAATAAAACTACAATTTCAAGTCAGTAACCACTCCCACAGGGGCAGGCAGACTGCTCAATGTTTTTCACTGCCACTGATCAACAGAGAGACTTCCCTTTAGCCCAAGCAAAAAAATAGCCTCACAGAAACTTACAAACAGTTTAAGAACAGCAAGCCTGTAACTGAACTTTTTTAAATCTCAGAAAAGTGGGAAAAAAGCAAGATTTTTTTTTTTTTGTTTTTTCAGAGATAGCAGAGGTTCACAAGTATCAACAAGTTATAACAGTGCAGTAAATGACCCCACACAAGAGTGCTAGGCCAAAGACAGATAAAATGCAAGTTTTGAGAAAAAAATGATTTTAAAAATAAGTGCAAACAGGAAATTCAGTAAACAGCTCTAGGTTGTGCTCTAAATACAGTTACTAATGCAGAAATCAAGTTTGACAAGCCAGACAATGCTCAAAATAGGCGGCTATGCAGAAAAACTTAGCAAATAAACAGAGGAAAAATGCTTAAAAATCTCAAAAGTGGCTCCTTTCTTCTCTCAGCGTTTTCTCCTCTTGGTGGGTGCTTCACAAACAGCCAACAAGCCTGAAAAGATGCCAAAACCATGAGGCAACCAGGTTTTAAGAGAGGAAGATGAAGGAGTTTTGGAATCGACCCAAAATGGCCAATAAAACTACAATTTCAAGTCAGTAACCACTCCCACAGGGGCAGGCAGGCTGCTCAATGTTTTTCACTGCCACTGATCAACAGAGAGACTTCCTTTAGCCCAAGCAAAAATGGCCTCACAGAAACTTACAAACAGTTCAAGAACAGCAAGCCTGTAACTGAACTTTTTTAAATCTCAGAAAAGTGGGAAAAAAGCAAGATTTTTTTTTTTTTTTTTTTTTTCAGAGATAGCAGAGGTTCACAAGTATCAACAAGTTATAACAGTGCAGTAAATGACCCCACACAAGAGTGCTAGGCCAAAGACAGATAAAATGCAAGTTTTGAGAAAAAAATGATTTTAAAAAATAAAACCCAAAAGGGTTTTTTCCTCTAGGTTTCCCCTTGGGGGTTCTTCAAAACAAAAACAAGCCGAAAAGCCCAAAAATAGGCCCGGTTTTTGGAAGGAAAAAATTTTTTAAATTAAAAAGGAAAAAATACTTTTAAAATCCCAAAAGGGGCTCCTTTTTCCTCCCCTGTTTTTCCCGGTTCCCTTTTTCCCAAAGCCAAAAAAGGGCCCCAAAAACAAAAACCCGAAAAAAGGCCAACTAATTTTTAAAAGAAAAAGGGGGAAAAAAAAAGGGGTTTTTTTTTTTTTGAAAAAGGCCAATAAAACAAGTTTAAAGTCAGTAAAACCCCCACAAAAGGGCAGGCCAAAAACGTAAAAAGGTTTTTTGAGAAAAAAGGGTTTTTAAACCCCAAAAAAAAATTCAAAAACTTACCAAAACAGTTCAAAGAAACAAAAACAAGCCGAAAAAAACTTTTTTTAAAACTTCAGAAAAAATGGGGAAAAAACAAAATTTTTTTTTTTTGTTTTTTCGGTGGGGTTCACCCAAACCCAAAAAGTTAAAAGTGCCCAAAAATGACCCCCAAAAAGGTTTTAAAAAGGGGGTGGGGTTTTGGAATTGACCCAAAAAGGTAAAAATACAGTTTCAATGTCCCCCCCACGGGGAGGCAGGTGCTCTGTTTTTTTGCCCTGTAACAGAAACTTTTTCCCCAAAAAAAGGTAAAAATTAAAAAAATTCAAAAAGCAAGGTCAATTTTTAAAAAAAAGGGGAAAAAAATTTTTTTTTGGGTTTTTGGAAAGAAGGTTCAAGTTCAACAAATTTTAAAAAGTCTAAAAGACCCCCCCAAATTAGGGCCAAAAAGGTAAAATGCAATTTTGGAAAAAGATTTTAAAAAAAAAAGGAAAAGGTTTAGTAAAAAACCAGGTTTTGGGTCTAAAAAGTTCTAAAGCCTTTTTAAGCCAGAAAAATAAAATAGGACAAAAAACTTACAAAAAAACGGAAAAATAAAATTTTTTTGGGTCCTTTTTCCCATTTTCCCCTTTTTTTTTCCACCCCCAAGCCAAAACCAAAAAAGAGGAAAGGTTTTAAAGAGGAAATAAGGGGTTTTGGTTTCCAAAAAAACCGTTTCGCTCCACTACGGGGGCATGTTTTTTTGTGAAACGGGATTTCCCTTTCCCGGCCCAAAAATTAAAAATTAAGCAGAAGCCTGTAATAATTTTTTCCGAAAAAAAGGGAAAAAGAAGATTTTTTTTGTTTTTTCTCAGAGGTTTAAAAAACAAATTTAAAAAGAAATACCCCCCCAAAGTGCACCCCAAAAATAAGTTTTGAGAAAAAGTTTTTAATGAAACAGGAAATTCTAAAAATCAGGTTTCCTAAAAAAGACAATGCAAAATTTAAAAGCCAGAAAAATAAAATAGGAAAAAAAATTGCAAAAAAAAGGGAAAAAATTAAAATTAAATTTTTTTAAAATTTTTTTTGGGGGGGGTTTAAAAAAAGAAAATGAAAAAAAAGGAAAAAAAGAAGATTTGGAAGGGAAAAAACCCAAAAAAAACCCCCGTTTTTTTTTCCCCAAAAAAAATTTTAAAAAGGGAAATGGGGAAAAAAAAATTTTTTTTAAAAAAAAAAAAACCCTAAAACAAAAAATGGCCCCCGAAACAAACAGAAAAAGGGCCCAACAAAACTTAAAAAAAGAAAAAGGGAAAAAACTTTTTTGCTTTGGAGTGACCTGGGTGCTTGCATTATGTGGCGGATCCTAGCACCCGACAGGCAGCTCACCATGACCTTCTCTTTATTCAGCCTGGTGAGGACTCAGTGTGTCTGACAATAGAGTCACCTATTACAAGAGTATCAGGTGTTATTCAGCCTTAAGGGCTGTGGCTGCTTGGCACACTGGCTTTGTGGCCTATGTGTTGTGCGTGTTTTGTTTTGAGTTAGCCTTTACGTGGATGTCTCCTTTGGAGGTCTCTGGTGATTAGATAGATTTTTATTTAGCGCCTCAGTATGTCTTTGTGTATTTATGTTTTTGGGTTTCCCTGATGTGGTGGGACTATGTGATACGGGAATTGTGTTGTGTGAGGTTACCTTCTCCTAACTGGTTACACCAGTTTTGAGATGAGAGAGCTCAGCCTCCAGTTTGGCTAAATAGTTGCATCTCTCACATATATTTGAACCTGTTTGGAGGAGGAGAGGCTTGTCTGTGTACATGAGACAGTTGTAACATTGCCTCAAATTCCCAGATTCACCAGCTGGACTGGAGAGGAAACCATTGACTGACCTTTGGACATGCTAGAGTAATATAGGAAAACTGGTTAAGATGGACCAATAGAGAGGGACAGGGTAATCGTAGAGTATAAGGTAAGTGGTGCTTATGGTTTAATAGTGCTAGCTTGTGGGATTAGCAAATGGACCAGTGAGGGCCTTGCAGAATGAGAATATGGTGAAGAGTTAAATTGAGAGGCTAGAGCAGTTCTAAGGGGAAAAAGTGAGCACCAGACTTTGTGCTGCGTTGGGAATAGTTTAAAGCAAGGCGGGCGTTGCTGCGCTGTTGCTTCACTCACAAGCGTGCAAAACCAAACAAAGAGGGTTTTAAGAGAGGAAGATGAAGGAGTTTTGTAATTGACCCAAAATGGCCAATAAAACTACAGTTTCAAGTCAGTAACCACTCCCACAGGGGCAGGCAGGCTGCTCAATGTTTTTCACTGCCACTGATCAACAGAGAGACTTCCCTTTAGCCCAAGCAAAAAATGGCCTCACAGAAACTTACAAACAGTTCACGAACAGCAAGCCTGTAACTGAACTTTTTTAATTCTCAGAAAAGTGGGGAAAAAGCAAGATTTTTTTTGTTTTTTTCAGAGATAGCAGAGGTTCACAAGTATCAACAAGTTATAACAGTGCAGTAAATGACCCCACACAAGAGTGCTAGGCCAAAGACAGATAAAATGCAGGTTTTGAGAAAAAAACGATTTTAAAAATAAGTGCAAACAGGAAATTCAGTAAACAGCTCTAGGTTGTGCTCTAAATACAGTTACTAATGCAGAAATCAAGTTTGACAAGCCAGAAAATGCTCAAAATAGGCAGCTATGCAGAAAAACTTAGCAAATAAACAGAGGAAAAATACTTAAAATCTCAAAAGTGGCTCCTTTCTTCTCTCAGCGTTTTCTCCTCTTGGTGGGTGCTTCATCAACAGCCAACAAGCCTGAAAAGATGCCAAAACCATGAGGCAACCAGGTTTTAAGAGAGGAAGATGAAGAAGTTTTGGAATTGACCCAAAATGGCCAATAAAACTACAGTTTCAAGTCAGTAACCACTCCCACAGGGGCAGGCAGGCTGCTCAATGTTTTTCACTGCCACTGATCAACAGAGAGACTTCCCTTTAGCCCAAGCAAAAAATGGCCTCACAGAAACTTACAAACAGTTCACGAACAGCAAGCCTGTAACTGAACTTTTTTTAAATCTCAGAAAAGTGGGGAAAAAGCAAGATTTTTTTTGTTTTTTTGTTTTTTTCAGAGATAGCAGATGTTCACAAGTATCAACAAGTTATAACAGTGCAGTAAATGACCCCACACAAGAGTGCTAGGCCAGAGACAGATAAAATGCAAGTTTTGAGAAAAAAATGATTTTAAAAATAAGTGCAAACAGGAAATTCAGTAAACAGCTCTAGGTTGTGCTCTAAATACAGTTACTAACGCAGAAATCAAGTTTAACAAGCCAGAAAATGCTCAAAATAGGCGGCTATGCAGAAAAACATAGCAAATAAACAGAGGAAAAATACTTAAAAATCTCAAAAGTGGCTCCTTTCTTCTCTCAGCATTTTCTCCTCTTGGTGCGTGCTTCACCAACAGCCAACAAGCCTGAAAAGACGCCAAAACCATGAGGCAACCAGGTTTTAAGAGAGGAAGATGGAGTTTTGGAATTGACCCAAAATGGCCAATAAAACTACAGTTTCAAGTCAGTAACCACTCCCACAGGGGCAGGCAGACTGCTCAATGTTTTTCACTGCCACTGATCAACAGAGAGACTTCCCTTTAGCCCAAGCAAAAAATGGCCTCACAGAAACTTACAAACAGTTCAAGAACAGCAAGCCTGTAACTGAACATTTTTAAATCTCAGAAAAGTGGGGAAAAAGCAAGATTTTTTTGTTTTTTTTTATAGCAGAGGTTCACAAGTATCAACAAGTTATAACAGTGCAGTAAATGACCCCACACAAGAGTGCTAGGCCAAAGACAGATAAAATGCAAGTTTTGAGAAAAAAACGATTTTAAAAATAAGTGCAAACAGGAAATTCAGTAAACAGCTCTAGGTTGTGCTCTAAATACAGTTACTAATGCAGAAATCAAGTTTAACAAGCCAGAAAATGCTCAAAATAGGCAGCTATGCAGAAATACTTAGCAAATAAACAGAGGAAAAATACTTAAAATCTCAAAAGTGGCTCCTTTCTTCTCTCAGCATTTTCTCCTCTTGGTGGGTGCTTCACCAACAGCCAACAAGCCTGAAAAGACACCAAAACCATGAGGCAACTAGGTTTTAAGAGAGGAAGATGAAGGAGTTTTGTAATTGACCCAAAATGGCCAATAAAACTACAGTTTCAAGTCAGTAACCACTCCCACAGGGGCAGGCAGGCTGCTCAATGTTTTTCACTGCCACTGATCAACAGAGAGACTTCCCTTTAGCCCAAGCAAAAATGGCCTCACAGAAACTTACAAACAGTTCAAGAACAGCAAGCCTGTAACTGAACTTTTTTAAATCTCAGAAAAGTGGGGAAAAAGCAAGATTTTTTTTTGTTTTTTTTCAGAGATAGCAGAGGTTCACAAGTATCAACAAGTTATAACAGTGCAGTAAATGACCCCACACAAGAGTGCTAGGCCAAAGACAGATAAAATGCAGGTTTTGAGAAAAAAACGATTTTAAAAATAAGTGCAAACAGGAAATTCAGTAAACAGCTCTAGGTTGTGCTCTAAATACAGTTACTAATGCAGAAATCAAGTTTGACAAGCCAGAAAATGCTCAAAATAGGCAGCTATGCAGAAAAACTTAGCAAATAAACAGAGGAAAAATACTTAAAATCTCAAAAGTGGCTCCTTTCTTCTCAGCGTTTTCTCCTCTTGGTGGGTGCTTCATCAACAGCCAACAAGCCTGAAAAGATGCCAAAACCATGAGGCAACCAGGTTTTAAGAGAGGAAGATGAAGAAGTTTTGGAATTGACCCAAAATGGCCAATAAAACTACAGTTTCAAGTCAGTAACCACTCCCACAGGGGCAGGCAGGCTGCTCAATGTTTTTCACTGCCACTGATCAACAGAGAGACTTCCCTTTAGCCCAAGCAAAAAATGGCCTCACAGAAACTTACAAACAGTTCACGAACAGCAAGCCTGTAACTGAACTTTTTTTAAATCTCAGAAAAGTGGGGAAAAAGCAAGATTTTTTTTGTTTTTTTGTTTTTTTCAGAGATAGCAGATGTTCACAAGTATCAACAAGTTATAACAGTGCAGTAAATGACCCCACACAAGAGTGCTAGGCCAGAGACAGATAAAATGCAAGTTTTGAGAAAAAAATGATTTTAAAAATAAGTGCAAACAGGAAATTCAGTAAACAGCTCTAGGTTGTGCTCTAAATACAGTTACTAATGCAGAAATCAAGTTTAACAAGCCAGAAAATGCTCAAAATAGGCGGCTATGCAGAAAAACATAGCAAATAAACAGAGGAAAAATACTTAAAAATCTCAAAAGTGGCTCCTTTCTTCTCTCAGCATTTTCTCCTCTTGGTGTGTGCTTCACCAACAGCCAACAAGCCTGAAAAGACACCAAAACCATGAGGCAATCAGGTCTTAAGAGAGGAAGATGAAGGAGTTTTGGAATTGACCCAAAATGGCCAATAAAACTACAGTTTCAAGTCAGTAACCACTCCCACAGGGGCAGGCAGACTGCTCAATGTTTTTCACTGCCACTGATCAACAGAGAGACTTCCCTTTAGCCCAAGCAAAAAATGGCCTCACAGAAACTTACAAACAGTTCAAGAACAGCAAGCCTGTAACTGAACTTTTTTAAATCTCAGAAAAGTGGGAAAAAGCAAGATTTTTTTTTGTTTTTTTCAGTGATAGCAGAGGTTCACAAGTATCAACAAGTTATAACAGTGCAGTAAATGACCCCACACAAGAGTGCTAGGCCAAAGACAGATAAAATGCAAGTTTTGAGAAAAAAACGATTTTAAAAATAAGTGCAAACAGGAAATTCAGTAAACAGCTCTAAGTTGTGCTCTAAATACAGTTACTAATGCAGAAATCAAGTTTAACAAGCCAGAAAATGCTCAAAATAGGCAGCTATGCAGAAATACTTAGCAAATAAACAGAGGAAAATTACTTAAAATCTCAAAAGTGGCTCCTTTCTTCTCTCAGCATGTTCTCCTCTTGGTGGGTGCTTCACCAACAGGCAACAAGCCTGAAAAGACACCAAAACCATGAGGCAATTAGGTCTTAAGAGAGGAAGATGAAGGAGTTTTGGAATTGACCCAAAATGGCCAATAAAACTACAGTTTCAAGTCAGTAACCACTCCCACAGGGGCAGGCAGACTGCTCAATGTTTTTCACTGCCACTGATCAACAGAGAGACTTCCCTTTAGCCCAAGCAAAAAATAGCCTCACAGAAACTTACAAACAGTTCAAGAACAGCAAGCCTGTAACTGAACTTTTTTAAATCTCAGAAAAGTGGGAAAAAGCAAGATTATTTTGTTTTTTTGTTTTTTTCAGAGATAGCAGAGGTTCACAAGTATCAACAAGTTATAACAGTGCAGTAAATGACCCCACACAAGAGTGCTAGGCCAAAGACAGATAAAATGCAAGTTTTGAGAAAAAAATGATTTTAAAAATAAGTGCAAACAGGAAATTCAGTAAACAGCTCTAGGTTGTGCTCTAAATACAGTTACTAATGCAGAAATCAAGTTTAACAAGCCAGAAAATGCTCAAAATAGGCAGCTATGCAGAAAACTTAGCAAATAAACAGAGGAAATATACTTAAAATCTCAAAAGTGGCTCCTTTCTTCTCTCAGCGTTTTCTCCTCTTGGTGGGTGCTTCACCAACAGCCAACATGCCTGAAAAGACACCAAAACCACGAGGCAACTAGGTTTTAAGAGAGGAAGATGAAGGAGTTTTGTAATTGACCCAAAATGGCCAATAAAACTACAGTTTCAAGTCAGTAACCACTCCCACAGGGGCAGGCAGGCTGCTCAATGTTTTTCACTGCCACTGATCAACAGAGAGACTTCCCTTTAGCCCAAGCAAAAAATGGCCTCACAGAAACTTACAAACAGTTCACGAACAGCAAGCCTGTAACTGAACTTTTTTAAATCTCAGAAAAGTGGGAAAAAGCAAGATTTTTTTGTTTTTTTCAGAGATAGCAGAGGTTCAAAAGTATCAACAAGTTATAACAGTGCAGTAAATGACCCCACACAAGAGTGCTAGGCCAAAGACAGATAAAATGCAAGTTTTGAGAAAAAACGATTTTAAAAATAAGTGCAAACAGGAAATTCAGTAAACAGCTCTAGGTTGTGCTCTAAATACAGTTACTAATGCAGAAATCAAGTTTGACAAGCCAGAAAATGCTCAAAATAGGCGGCTATGCAGAAAAACTTAGCAAATAAACAGAGGAAAAATACTTAAAATCTCAAAAGTGGCTCCTTTCTTCTCTCAGCATGTTCTCCTCTTGGTGGGTGCTTCACCAACAGCCAACAAGCCTGAAAAGACACCAAAACCATGAGGCAACCAGGTTTTAAGAGAGGAAGATGAAGGAGTTTTGGAATTGACCCAAAATGGCCAATAAAACTACAGTTTCAAGTCAGTAACCACTCCCACAGGGGCAGGCAGGCTGGTCAATGCTTTCACTGCCACTGATCAACAGAGAGACTTCCCTTTAGCCCAAGCAAAAATGGCCTCACAGAAACTTACAAACAGTTCAAGAACAGCAAGCCTGTAACTGAACTTTTTTAAATCTCAGAAAAGTGGGGAAAAAAGCAAGATTTTTTTTTTTTTTTCAGAGATAGCAGAGGTTCACAAGTATCAACAAGTTATAACAGTGCAGTAAATGACCCCACACAAGAGTGCTAGGCCAAAGACAGATAAAATGCAAGTTTTGAGAAAAAACGATTTTAAAAATAAGTGCAAACAGGAAATTCAGTAAACAGCTCTAGGTTGTGCTCTAAATACAGTTACTAATGCAGAAATCAAGTTTAACAAGCCAGAAAATGCTCAAAATAGGCAGCTATGCAGAAAAACTTAGCAAATAAACAGAGAATATTGTTAACTGTGGCCCAGAATCATTCTGATGAAAGAGTGGATTAAATTATGTGCAGTTGGTTTATACCAGTAATGATGTGGTAAGATAAATCATAGTTTAAGATGGGTGAGTTAATCACATGACTCAGGCACATCATGGGAGGTAAAGGTACTATGTAATCACAAGTATCGGTTTAGGTGACATGTCCTTTAGATAGACAATTGCATTCAAACTGTTTTATTAATTATTGTTTAAACTGTGACCTTAACAGAAAATAGCTTTCTCCTGCTGTATTATTTATTTTATTGGGATTCCTGTACTATGTCGAGTGATATTTTGAATAATGTAAATTAGTGATTTTTTTTTTTTAATATTCCTTTCCATTGATCATCTTGCTTCAGAATATGCATTAACTATGTATATGCTGCTGGAATGTTGTCCTTGGCTTCAAATGTGAGATACTTGGTGATGATGAAACAGTGTAGATAGATGACGTGGAGCAACTGATTACCTGGTGTGGAAATAATAACTTAGCACTAAATGTAAACAAGACAAAAGAGATAACTGTGGACTACAGGAAAAATCGCAAGGAACTTTCTCCCCTCACCATCTATGAGGAAACAGTGGAAAAGGTGAGAAGCATAAAGTTTCCTGGGAGTGACATCGATGAGGACTTGTCTTGGAACACCAATACAAATGCCACAGTCAAGAAAGCAGAACAGAAATTGCACTTTTTGAGAAGGCTGAGGAGAGCGAATCTCCCATCGACAGTTCTCACTACCTCCTACAGAGGTCCTATAGAAAGCATCCTGATAAAGAACCTTGTAGTATGGTATGGAAGCTGCTCTACCTCTGAATACAAATCCCCCCAGAGAGTGGTAAAGACAGCCGAGAGGATCATTAAGACCACCTTACCACCTCTCCATGACTTGTTCATAGGTTCATAGTTTCATACTAGGCTATCTGCCCTGGGGCATTTACAAGCCTAGCCCGAGTGTGTTTGGCTTTCACCACCCTTACTTAGAATTGAGTTTGCTATGCCCTATTTAAGGTTAGTTTACTGAGTCTCTGTCTAGCAGAGACACATAAGTAATCCCCGGGGTGAATCTACGATCTCCCATCCACTCATCAAGATTCCTCTTGAAGAGAGTCAGCGAGGTGCTCTGCCTAACATGGATCGGTATTCTATTCCAAAGTGAAGGGAGCCTCCGTGTTATGAATATGTCCCTCCAGCACGTTCTATTTAGCTCTGTGCTGAGGTTCAAATCCCTCGAGCGCATGGTTCTAAGGGATTTGGATTTTCTGAGGTGGAGCATGTTCATTAATTTTGGGTTAGACATAGCTTTGTATGTCAGGCATAGATCGCCTCGAAGTAGGCGGTATGCGACTGAGTAAAGTTGGAGTTTCTTTAACCTGGCAGCATATGGCATCTGCTTGAATCCCTTGATCCTCTTTGTGAGGTACTTTTGGGGTCTTTCCAGCTGCTGCAGGTTTAGGTACATCCCAAAAGGGGCATTGTATTCTATGATGGGTCTGATGAGGGATGAATAGAGGGGCACTATTACCTCCCCTGATCTGGATGTGAATCCTTTCGTGATAAGGTGGGCTATGTAGAAGGTCTTTCTAACCACTTTGGCAACGTGGTTGACAAAGGAGAGATTGTTATCAACTTGGGTCCCCAGATCCCTAATTACATCTTCTGTATTTAATGGGTTTTCACCTATATGGTAGTTTGTGGGCACTTTATTTTTGCCAAAGGGTATGACTATACACTTCTTGGCATTCAGCTTTAGGCCATGGCTCTGGCACCAGTTATCCATCTCTATGAGACCTTTTTGAAGGATGTTCGTGTCAGCTGGAGAGTCAATAATGGCTCCCAGCTTGCAGTCATCCGCGAACTTAGTCAGCCATAGACCTCCCATGCTGGCCTGTACCTCAGAAAAGTAAATGCCGAACAAGAGAGATCCCAGGACTGAGCCCTGTGGGACACCACTTGTGACCGGTTTCGAGTCAGACATGACTCTGGCAATTCTGACTCTGTGGGTTCTGTCTTTGAGCCAGTTAGCCACCCATCTTGTGACATAGGGGTTTATGTTTAAGCTGGATAGCTTATCTATGATGCCTGAGTGGGGTATTGTGTCAAATGCCTTTGCGAGGTCCAGATAGGCCATGTGGACTACCTTCCCTTCATCTATGGCCTTGGTGACTGTTTCGAAGAAGTCAACCAGGTTCAAGAGGCAGGATCTGCCCTTGACAAAGCCGAACTGAGTAGGATCCAATGTCTGTAGGTCCCCAATGTCTTTGTTTATGAGTTCCATGATGATCCTCTCCATGGCTTTGCAGATAAGGCTAGTCAGGCTTATGGGGCGATAGTTACCAGGGTCTGTTGAGGCACCACCTTTGTGGAGCGGGACCACTGTTGCTGTACGCCATTCTTTGGGTACATATCCCGTAGTGAGGCTGAGATTGTACAGCATTTTTATGTGTGTGTTTAGTTCTTCTTGGAGTTCGTGTAGGACGCAACCCGGGACACCATCTGGTCCCATTGAGGCAGTGCTTTTTGCCTTTGAAAGGGCGGCCTTCAACTGGACATCTGAGATGTTTGGGAGGCTGTACTCTACTGGGATAGATATTTGTTCTTAAGGGGGGAAGGGGGGGAGAAATTTGCACTGAACCTGTCTGCCAGGATGTTGGCAATGTCTGTGGGTTCAGTGTATTTTTTGTCATTTAGAATCAACTCTGAACATACCTGGGAGTTGCATCCCAGGTTCCTAACATAGCTAAAGAAGGCCTTGTGATTGTCTTTTGTGTCCTGTGCAATTTTTCTTTTGAAACTGGCCTTGGAGGATTTTATGAGGGATCGTAATTTTTTGCTAGTACTGATCAGAGATGCCTTCCCTTTTAGGGATTTTGCTCTATCATGTAGTAGCTTCCTCCTTCTGTTGTACAACTTATTTATGGCTGGGGTCCACCAGACTGGACGCCTGCCTTTGGATGCTTGGGTCTTGGTTTTGTTTGGGATAGCATGGTCCATGCACTCCTGGAGGTGTCCATAGAATGGGTTTATATAGGATTCCGTGGTTTGGGCCATAATTTCCACCAATCCTGGGGCCTTGAAGGTTTCCACTTCGGATTTGATAAGTGTGAAGTTTGCTTTTGAGAAGTTTTTCACTGTGGTTTTCTGGGCTGGGGGTGGGGTCAGGTTTTGGATATCCAGTGAAATTAATTTATGGTCTGATCTTACCAATGAGGGGAGTACCTCTGGTGTGGAGCATAGGGTCCCCATGTTGGTGATGATCAGGTCCAGTATGTTTTCTCCTCTTGTGGGAATTTTGACCAGTTGTTCCATAGCATTTGAGTTTATGAATTCCAGGAACCTTTGGGCTAGGGTATTGGGGCTTGAGTAATGCTCCCAGTCAATGTTAGGGTAGTTGAAGTCACCCAGTATAATGGTGTTTGGAGAGATCTTCATGTTCTCCAGTGTTTTCAGGAAAGCCGAGTGGGATTCCTGATTTTGAGACGGTGGTCTGTATCATGCTATAAACTGAAGTGGAGTTTTGCCCACTGTTAGTTGCACATGGATGGTTTCTGATGCTTCGTGCAACGCTACTAACCTGGAGGTGTGGGTATCCTTGATAAATATAGATACTCCCCCTTCTTTTGTGATTCGGTCCGGGTTTTGGGTTCGAAAAGCATGGTTTGAGGTATAACCTGGTAGTGCTGGGGTTCTCTCTGGTGCCTTGAACCAGGTTTCTGTCACTGCACAGATATCGATGTTCTCCAGACTGAGGAGAGATTCGAGTGCATGCATTTTGAGGTTTAGACTTCGGGCGTTTAGCAGCATTACCCTTAGTTTCTTGTTCTTAGTGTTTTCTAAGGAGGTGAGTTTGACTTTTGAGCCTTGCCTAAAAAAGGCACTATAGGGGTGGCAAGAGCCTTTGCCAGTATCCGAAAGCCCAGGGGAGACAGGTGTAAGCCATCCCTTGCGAAGCAACGTGGCTTGTCAAGCATGTCTTCCCAGGCTGACAGACACTGTACTTATCCAGATGTCTTGGCAGGGCCAGAGGAATAATTAAAGACTGCACTCACCCTGCCTACAGACTGTTCCTGCATCTATCATCCAGAAAGTGCTTCCAAAGCATACATTGCTGAACTACGAGATTCAGGAACAGCTTCTTCCCTAATGTCATCAGGCTGCTGAACTCTAGTAACAACTACTATCCATGATGGCCATCTGGGTCTGTAGAAACTGTAGTAGCTTGTCTGATATTGTGCATTAACCTGGTTACCAGTCTCATCTAATACTTAATGCAATATTCACCATGCTGTAACTTATAGGCCATCTATGGCAATAGTAATGCAGAAAAATATCTCTTCTTCAGTGCAATTCATGTTACGAATTCATAAATTACCCATAGTGCAATACTCCAAGGTCCATAGTGCAATCCTCTAATGTTCGTAGAGCAATACTTAAATGTTTGTTTCTGTGCAAGGATCAGTGCAATGTCTTAACCAAGTACCTGTGCAATACTAAAGTCTCATGCAAGTAAGTGTTCAGTTCAAAAAGTGTTAAAATGTGTTTCTAATTATGTGCAATATTAGTCTGTCTACCTGCATCTCTGTGATGTAATAGCAAGGTGTTACATGTGCAAATGTCTGTGAAAATAGTCTATATGTTGTCTGCACACTGAGTCCGGAGACATGGAATTTTGTTTGGCTTTTGCACTTGTGTGATTTCTGGATGACAATAAAGTTTGACTTGACTTTTGACTTTGGTCATGGATATAAACTCAAACCCTCCCCTGAAATAGGTAATGTGGCAAAAAATATGACTCTGCCCTATTCCACCTAGATGATTTCAGAGTCTGGGGTCATCAGCCAAGCCCTAAGCACCAGTCAGGGCTCCATTCCACTGTGTTGCTTATGATCTCCTCTGTACCTTACCTGATAAAGTGATAAAGAGGGCTGGCTTTCTATATCACTACACAACCTAGTTCTTTGTCCATACAAATTCATATCCTTAATCTGTCATAAATGCTGTAGTATACTGCTCTGTACCCAGTACAAGCCCTTTTTTACCCTGCCTGGATTCCAATACACAACACTTTTTATCAAAACTGTTACCCTATTAGATGGCTTGCACATTTGGCTTGGGTAACGCCTGACAAGGCTGTCATGTGGTTTGACCCATTTAACCAGTCAACAGAAGCTATAAACACTCATATTCTTAATTTTTAACTGAAATCAAGACCTTGTGCCTTTGGAAACAGATCCCCCACATTTGGTACATATTTATTGACCAGTAAGTCCAGAAGGAAATTTGTCCATTTTCAGGAATTAAACTCTGTGCCATAGGAAGCAGCACACAGATTCAGTTCTCTGTTCATTTCCAGACATGCTGAGTTTTCTGTTTATACATGATGCTATCCTTTTTTGTGCTTTGGTGTCACCAACAAAAAGGTTCACATTATTTATGCTATCAGTGATACAAATGTTCAAGCAGATGAAACTGTATTTTGATTCCTGTAGAACGACTCATGTCTGCTCGTTATTGAGGTGCTGTTCATAACGAGACTCTCATTATCATCTTTAATTAGTATAAACCCTTGACAACTAACTAATGAATTGTCAGATACTTGCTTTCGGTCTTCCCTCACTTTGGTAAACTAGGAAAATACAAAAAACTTCTGTCTTTCTTAATGTCGTGGCCTTAATTCGGTGATAAATTGTTTTGCTGATCATTGCATGATGGGCAATAGCTCAATTATGATGCTAAGTTATTGTCGTAGCTCCCCTCGTTGGGAATACTGGCAGCTTTTACTGAGCAAAACATTTGGCTGAATAGGATTTTTGTATAGGAAAACCTCCTGACTCCCATGTTAGAGGCTTAATCTCCACAGCTGCTAACTAGCTATAATAAGCTTGAGGGTGTCAGGACTTAAAGTGAAACATAAATCCCCCTCAAAATTACACTGAATACAGCAAAACGTGCATCAGAATTATTTGTGTCTAAATAAAAGTTCTCTGAAGCGCAAGGGAATCTTGAGTCATTTAACAATGATGAAAAGCAGTATCAGTTGCCAGATTTAGAATTACATATCGGCTGAAACGTGTGCATGCAGATTTCGATATAAAGACGCTCAACTTTTTTTTTTTTTTTTTAGTTTTATCTATTTGTTAATCAGGTTATCCCACTGGATTCATGTGTCTGTCTAGTTAAGTGACTTGGCAGAGTCACAGAGCTGGAAGGACTCACACCTACTGCAGTGTAAAGCCTTAAGTTTTAGAGAAATTTTCAGCATCAGTATGTACCGGGTAACTTCAAGGCAGATACTTCATTTGATTGCAGCTCCCCAAATACATTTTAACTGGTTTTGTTTTGTTTTGATCTGTTGCCTTTGTGAATCATATTTTTCCACAGTTTGAGGAGCTTAGCCTATTCATAGAATCATAGGAAGTTATTAGGCTATTGGCCCTGAGGCCTTTACAAGCCTAGCCAAGAATTTAGACCATGTTCCAACAAGTCAGCACCCTATGCCACTGTCCAGCAGAGACACAGGTGGAATCTCAGGGGTGTGTTTTCTGTTCCCTATCC
The DNA here is from genome assembly GCF_019279795.1 of Protopterus annectens. Lineage (NCBI taxonomy): Eukaryota > Metazoa > Chordata > Ceratodontiformes > Protopteridae > Protopterus > Protopterus annectens. The sequence goes on from NC_056729.1 coordinate 1,666,320,184, forward strand.
AGTTATCCAGGTTGCACTTAAAAAGACTTAATGAGGTACTCTGCTTTACGTGGAGAGGGAGTCTATTCCACTAAAGGAGTCTCTGGGGACACAAATCTGTCCTGCCAACAAGTCCTATTGATGTCAAAGACCAGGTTGAGGTCACGCACGCAGGTTACTTGAGTGGAGCTTGACTTGCAGATATGCAGCAGTCCCATCAGGGTGGGGTCTCAGATTGCTTTGTATGCCAGGCAGAGGTCACCTCTGAGGAGTCTGTAGAAGACTGAGTAGAGGGAAAGGGCTTTTAGCCTATCTGTGTAGGGTAGATGTTTGAGGCACTGGATTCTCCGAGTGAGTATTCATAGATTTTTTTTTCCTTTGTAATTCAGATATCTGTGATATGAGTAGAGCCTTGATGAAAAACATTGTGCCTGATAATCTGGAACTGTGTTGTGTATGGACTTCAGTCTCTTTAACTTAAAACCTGCTTACTTCTTCTCACTAATGCTTGCTGTTCCATTGTCTACCTAAGGAGACTGTATATCATAAGAAATATCAAAAACATACCCTACATGTAGGAATGATTAACAAGTAATAAAGCATTTACTTTTTCTCCTTAACAATGGAAAAAATGTTGCAGCCATAACTCCTTTAAAGTTGCAGTATGCCGCACATAGTAGAACCAGTGTTAAACTGTGATAATAATTCTAAAAATCAATAAGTAGCATTCATTTTGGGACACTGATGTAGAGAACACTGCCCAGCGTGTATTGGAAGGTAATGTTCGATGCTTGACATCTGCGTAGTGAGCTGATTCCACCGATTTCAACCCCCACAGTGTGTACAGCTCACATAATGTTTCTCTTAGGCCGCACCATTCAGCACAACTTGCTTGAGCTGCAATATGTATTATCAGCTGACACAGACCAGATAATTTATTTATTCATTTTATTTGACATTTGTTTACTGGGAAAGACCAACTTGGAACAGAGCCAATTTTTAGCGGAGGTCCAGAAAAACATGTCTCACTGTACTAATACCGACCAGTGCTGTTGTCTTTACTACAGTAGGCGTAATACACCTGACTAAACAGCTCAGATTACTTGCATTTACCTTACTACATACACTTCTGGGGATATAGCATAAAAAAAAATCTGCAAAGTACGAACCAGTGTATGAAGGGAGGATCTCTGCCTGCTCTATATGACAGTGTCTGGTCTGTTTATATTTGAAAGTCTATACCTGGAATACATTGCAGAAGCAGTAATAGTAGATTAAGGAACTTTAATAAATACTAAAAAGAGGAAAAAAGGACAAATAAATTGTAGAAAACGTTCCAAGATTATGGAATAAACATCCTCTTTCAATCATAAATCAGTCATTAGCTTTCTTCAAAAGTAATATTAAGCACATGGACTAATGCACTCACAGACATGCTCAGACACACAGACACACACACGCACATTAGAAAATATCATCACTGGGTTATATTAATTAGTAGGTCTTAAGGACACCCTTGCATCTTCCTTCAAATCAAACCAAGATGTCTGGATGGGTAAATGCTCCCTGCAATGATCTTATTCACCCTTCTAGAGATGGGGTTACAACATGGTGGTAGGTATTGGCAATGGCTAAATAATCTTCCAGACTCAATTCCCTCGTAATTCCTATATCCTATAAGCTTCATAATTGAACATGTGAACCTAAGCCTTGAGATTTATTTAAAATATAAGTGTTTTCTGTTTAGATCTTTGCAAACATGAACAAATAGGTCAACAGTGAAGTTCCAAGCACAATGTAATAATGTGTTTATCTTATTTAAGACGCATCATGCTCTGCAAATTAATGGGATCAGTTATTGACTGTGTTTAGGAGAGTATCTCCTAAACTTGTGCATAGATGGGCTGTAATCTTTGGCACACAACATACTGCTTATTTGGTTTACACAGTTCTTACAGGAACCATTTTGGTGCAGGGTGGCCTTGATTTGCACATAGTGATATGTCCTTCAAGCACTAACTGAAATATGTTATTAACTGTAGTTATCAGGACAGTGAGGTATGCAGCCAGAAGATCCCACTTTTTAGTACTGTTGGCACAAAGTACAAAGGGCACATGGTTTTACAAGTGCCATTTAGTAGGTGTCAGTGATTTATGAAAACCAGCACAGTTTTGCCTAATGTAGCAGACTGTTGCAGTTTAGCTTTGTGATTTCAGTATGTCTATCAATATGAAGTGCAGGGGACTCACACAGAGATAGATGGAGTGACTCCATCTCATTCACTTCTTGCCAGATTTAGTGTTACACTTTTGAACTTGATGTGATATTCTTCATGTAATTCTGTGTTGAAATATTTATGGAGCATTTATCTATGGGCATCCTCTAACCATAGACTATTCACAGTCAGAAAACTTGATTAAGTAAATCTTTAGAGGTACTCACAAGATTACAAGGTCTAGTGATGTTTGAAAGGAAAATGGTCAGTGCCTTTCATCACTGACAGGTGTTCCCTGAAGTGCTCAGAGGTATTGACCCAGATGGAATGACATATGTAAATGCTTCCCTCAGGACATCAAGTAACTGAGGGCCTGCATCTTAGAACAACCTCATATTCAAATAAGTACAACTGAAATTAAGTTTTAGTTATGATTTGTATTTTTGTCACTATTGCACAACACAGCTATATCTAGCTACTACATATGTCATTCAGATGAGGCATTAAACCAAGCTCCATCTGCCTGAGTTGATGGTAACTCAAGTGGACATAAACAATCCCCACAGTACCTAATAAAAAGAGTAGGCAAAATTCCCCAGTGCACTGCACATTCAAGCCTCTGGTGAAAATAAAGTACTTAAACCTTTTACTTTAAGAATTTTGTGTACATTTATTGCAATTTCAGTAAGAGCCCCAGTTGATAGATAAATAGTTGAAGTCACCTAGAATTAGGGTTGTGAGATTAATAGATATGGAATCCAACTTATCTACTGTGGTCCTCTGGTGACACTGAAAGAGAGCTATAGTTGACAATGTTATGATAAGTGACATTATCAAATGAGTCAAAAATGTTCAGAAGCTTGAATTAAGAACAGGGAAATCTATTTGGTGTGAGTTAATATTTAAGCATATAAAAACAGATGCCCTCTCTGTTTCTGTCAGACTGTCTGAAAGAATGCTAGTCATTGTAACTCATTTTAGAGGGAGTGTTATCAGAACACTGAAGCCAACTTTCTATAGCAACACACCACACATACAAATGTGTGCTGCTATTGAAACATCCACATAAATGTGCTTCAGTGTAAAGAAGGCCTTCTAATCAGACACTTTATTGTTCAGCCTCCTAGCACTGAACAGAACCTCCTTAATGTCAACTAAAATAAAATTTGCTAGGCTGGAATGCCTAACAAATGAAATATGCCTAAAAAGACTCTTTGGGGTAGAAAAGATCTTTCCTGAGAGTCAGCAAGCTCTGCACGGAGTGCAGGAATAGTGCAAGAGCTGCTGCATGCAATATGGCCAACGAGCGATCCAGGAATGAGCTCCCGGGACATGCACGAGCACTCCTACACTATTCCTGCATAGACACAGCTCCTGTATGCTAATTACCCCATTTGCAGATGAACACCATGCAAATGAGGTGAATTATCAATCCAGGAAGCAGGCAGGCATCTGTGCAGGAATAGTGTAACTTGCAGAAATGTATTCGGCTACTAACCAAATGCATTTCTGCAAATTAGAAAACGGAAGCATGACAGCTCCAAAGAAAGCATGTATTCAATGTAGTAGGCATGCCAATTGCCAAATATGTGGCCATTGGCATGGTAAATAGCTATAAAATTATAAAAAATAACTTTTATTTTTTGGGGCCGATTTCAGCCGTTTAAGAGTAGGGCAGAGGTGCGCAAACGGGATCGGCCCGAAAATAAGAAAAAAAGTTGGAAATAAGCTTTTAAACCAAAATCAACATTCTGCCATAATAGTCAATGGCATGCATAAGACAACAATACCATGCAATAGTGGTTGCTAAGGGGGAAGGCTGAGTGTCAATTTTATGCAAATAAGGGGACTGATACTGAATCACAGATTTCATCTTAGTGTTAGCTTGCACCCAACCATGTAGGTGCAGCAACAGCATGGTATAATCATAAGAGGTAGATGACCTCATAAGGGGGAGTGTCATGCATGCTGTAAGCTTATTGGAGCTCTGTGGCCCGTGTTTGTCCTTAGCTAAGCACAGCTAAGGAAGGGGTGTGTGTCTGAGGCTGCCTAGCAGTGTTTACATTGCCTAAACGGGTGTGCGCACCACGCACTGGGTTTTAAACAAAATAAAAAAGAGGAAATAGCAGCTCTGTTCACATCTAAGCACTGGGTATATGTGGCACACCTAGGGGCTTAAACGTGAAGGCAATGGGAAGGGAAAACAGCAGTAAGAAGACAATCAAGGAGAACTAGCATAGCTGGCAGGTGAAATGTATCAGAATCAGCCAATTACACAGACAAAAGCACAGCCCAGCCCAGCACACTACGATAAACTATGCAAACACCTTTCACTCTGTTTTTTTCCCACAAACTCTACACCACTGGTGTACTCAGATGGGGAAATTTTATCTAACAAAACTAACAAAATGATAGGGGCTGCTGTTGCTCCCATGCATCAATATTTGCAAGAGGCTGAGTGTGGGGAGGATGACAATGCTGATGACCAACCCACAGTAAGGAGGAGGAAAAGAGTTACAGACCCAGGGTAACCTACCAGGGGCTACATGAGCTGGAGATAGTGGAGCACTATAGGGTGGATGGGGACATCCTACAGCAAATTGTTGAGGTGTGCCTGCCACACCTCACACACAGAACCAACAGAGGGAAGCCCATCCCACTGGATACCAAGGTATATGAAGGCTTAAGAATACTAGCCACAGGTACCTTCCAAAGGCCAACTGGGGATATCATGGGGCTCTCATAGGCATCAGCATCCAGGGTACTCCACCAGTTCCTGGATGCCATGTCAGCACATCCCGGTGAGAACATATATTTCCTCAACACCCATGAGGTGTTGACCAGCAATATGCGTCTCTTCCAACAAATAGCAGAATATCCTGAGACAGTGGATGCTATTGATTGCACACACATACACATCAAAGCACCACCCAGCAAGCAGGGTAGTGTCTACATAAACTGCAAGGTCTTCCCCTCCATCAAAAAACTGCCATGTTGTGTGCGATGCCCAGGGCATTATAAGGAATGTGTGTGCTGGCAGCCCTGGAAGTTATCATGACTCCCACATCTGGCATATGACACAGCTGTACCAGAGATTTGCCAGTGGAACATCCCATATGGCCACCTAGTGGGGAATGCTGGTTACGCACTGGAGCCGTGGCTGATGACACCCATCAGAAATACACACACACCCGAACAAGAACTCCATAATGAGGCACACGCATAAACCAGAATCATAATAGAACATGTGTTTGGGATATTCAGGTCACGGTTCCAGTGCCTGGACATATCCGGTGGAGCCTTGCAGTACTCTCCAGCTACATGTACACAAATTTTCATTGTATGTGCCATGCTACACAATATGATCCTGAGGAAACTGCTGCAGCAGGAACAACACGAGGCAGGGCCACACAGCCCCCCCCCCATTGCCAAGACCAGCACAGGCACAGAGGGACTCAGAGGAGAAACAACCTGAGCCTGCCCATGTAGGCAGAAGGAGGCATGCCCAGTATGCGCAGGCTTTGGCAAAGAGGCAACGCATAGCACATACACTGACACGGTAGGAACCCAGGGAATGACACCTCTCTCTGACTCGCACATGCAGTAAAAGGAATGCCAAACATGACACTACCTGTGCTTTACCATATATAGGGAGTGTACTATGTGCATCCGACATAGTCAGCCCTCCAGCACCATCCTCAGTACTGGCACAGCCACAAGGTAAGTCACTCTTCTTATCAATTGCTGAATGGAGTAGTATGTTCTGCTAGTTGTATCTATGCTATGGATGTGAGCATGCAAGGGAATCGGGTGGCTGAATGGGATGGCAGCAGATAATGGACACCTGTATGGGCAGCATGAAATCCATAACAAATACTGCTGTCAGCATACTAGGCAGTACTAGACAAAGTGACAAATCTCACTGCAGTACATTTGGTGGCCCAAATGTGTGTGCATAGGACACAGACATGCATGTCAGTGAGGTTCACATACCCAACAACAGCCTCGGCCAGCAGGACAGGTGTAGATGACCATAAAGAAAGGCTGTGCTAAGGCCTCCAACTGATGGCAATGGAGAACAGCCCCCCCTCCAGATCTACACAGACAGACTACAACAGGTCAGGCATTTGTGTGTTAGTTCTGATGAGTAAGAAGTTTGAAACTATAATGTAGGTCAATAAAACCTAATTTCTGTACTCTGCTGATATGCCTCTAGTCTGCATGATAGGTCAGAATGCAAAATGAAATGGAAGCCAGCAGAGTTCCTGAAATACCAGTACAGTCATAGCAAATGTGTACAATTGTCAGGTATGCCCTCCCCACAATTCTATGTAGAAATGCAGTAACATGTACATGTGGGTTTAATAACAGTGGAGCACAGATTACCTGAGCTGGCCCAATTTACAGGATAGATTGTTGCATGTGTACAATATGCAGGGCTCTGTGTGTTAGGTTGTTGTGTGCTGTATATTGTGTGTCAGTGGTCAGCATGTTAGGCATGGAGCATTGTGTCTCGGTAGCCTATGGTTAGTACTGTCGATGACAGGGCCATGTTCTGACAACTGCAGTGCCAACCACAGTCCATCCCAGCAAGACCCAATTCAGCAGTCATCCATGCTCATTGTTCAGATCTCAATATCTGTCAGCATCTGAAAGATGGACATGCCATGAATGTGGGCCCAGACATACACACAGTACATATGTGGAAGTACCCTAGACAAAGTACATAAAATGTAACTGTCAGCTGCACACACCTTTGGAATTGTACATACAGGTTAGCAGCACATTAGTTGTCTATGTAGTATGGAATACTGATGTAATCTGGCCAATCACTAGCAGACCACAAAAGGCACAGTTATGAAGTAATGAGAGACTGCCTATGTCCCCACACAAGGCAGCATAAGGTGAATGTCCCAGGTATATCTGTGAGTCAGCTACAAGAAGCTTCCATATCACACATGCACTCAGCTCACCCCACCATCAGCCACAGGTTTATCACAGATTATATCCCTGCTGTTGGGAATGAGTACAGTATGACCCCCCGCCCCCAATTCTATATGGGAATACCCACAGAACGCAGAATGCTGAAATCCCATGCAGGTGTGTGCCTAGCTGTAAGCAGCACCCTGCCAGCATCCAGAACAATGGATTAATATGGACAGTAACTCTTGCCATTAACACCTCACACACTTACCCTGTTACCCCAGAGAAATCCAGTGGATCACAGCCTAGGACTGCAGGAGTGACAGAATGCACTGGCCTGCTACAGATGGCCTGCATCACTAAAAAATCCCCTACATTCCTGTCAAAGGCCTGTGCCTCACCCATACTGCCAATGTATGTTATGTCATATGGTCTCAACTAACAACATAACACAGTCCACAGAACACAAATGCAAGGCCATGTCGACAAATCCCAGTAGCATACCCACCATGTCCTACTGCATGAACTGTGGACCAACCCCTAAATACCGCTGGGATGAAGGGACAACTTTAGGGATATTTCTCAGATATCACTCGTATAATGTTAGGAAGAGGATAGAATAACAGAGTGGGGGGGGTGTAGAAGCATGGATGCCATGGAGTGTGTGAAGTCTGAAACCCTGATGTGTGCCCAAATTACCCCTGCCTGCAAACCGAGTAATGGGTGGCTACAAACCCGGTCATAAACCACAATGTGAAGGGGAACTGACCAGATATATGAGCCCTGCCTCTAGGTAACTTGGGTGAATCTGTACAGCTGAGAGGTATGGCCACAGCAGGATATGGCCATTCTGTTATGTTGATAGATGTACAAGCAGGGGATCCTCAGCCACCACAGTACCAAGGTACTGGACCATTTACACAGACCCATCAGCAAGTCTCTGCAGCTACCCCTCCAGAATGGCATGGAGTGTGTAAGAATATGTAGGCTGCAGACCACAATACCGGACACAGCTTCATTCATCTTGTATTTCACAGGAAATAACTGTGAGCAAATTAGTATATCTGTTAATAGTTGATGACATAATACATCACAGTGTAAAACAGTACATATGTCTGAATATCTCTGCTAACAGCAACCATGTAACACAAGCAGCACAGACACAATAGTTACAGTATCCCACTATATTTTGCTCATTGTGACTCCATATTGTCAACCTATCTACAGATATCCTGCAGAAACAGGTCACTAGCTGTAGGTGTAGAATACCAAATCCTGGACTGGAGTACAACCTACCTGGAATGGATTCACACACTCAATACAAAAGGTCATACTGGGCATGCTCCTATACTTAGAGAAATGAAGCCCATGTCTGACAACAACAGTGGACTATACATATCTGTCAGTCACAGATGTCTGTGCACACACACCACATTACACACCATTCATGCTTTGCACACACATTGGATAGGAATACTCACACATATCCAAGGCCAACACACTATAATAGGTCAAACATACACATACAGAGATGTGGGAAAGTGAGGGACAGACAGTGACAGAGAGATTTACATTATGAGGCTTGTCCTACCCACCACACATCCAATTGGTCAGTATCACATGATGTGCTGATGTCAATCACTGTAGACATTTGCTTTTGGTAGCCCTCAGCCCTATAGTGTCTGTGGTGCTTGCGATAACTGTGTAACATGATAGTACAAATCAGTAGTCATCTAGCATTTGTATACCCAGTTCTGTCAAATGTAAAGTTGTGTGTGACTGAGTGTTGTGTGTGTGTTTCCAGAGGAATGGTTTATGACCCATTCACACACTGCACTTCCCATAGCCCACATTAGCAGTCATGCTGATGTCAGTCACCTTGAAATAACCCTCTGGAGAATTCTCAGCACGATAATCTCCCTGGCAGTTGCGATAACTGTGTAATGTAATAGTGTAACATACTAATTAGGTAGGAATTCTAATTCCAGACATGGCAACTGTGAAATTTGTGTGTAGAGATTAATGATTTTGAGGCCATTCACAGTCACTACATCTCCCATTGCCCTACTTTAGCAAGCCTGCTGATGTCAGTCATCTTGAAATACCCCTTTGGAGAAGAGCTAGCTCCATGGCATGTGCAATAACTAATGCTATAGTATAACATACTAGTTAGGTAGGAGTTCTAATCCCAGACATGGTGACTGTGAATCTTTGTGTGTGTGTGTGTGTGTGTGTGTGTGTGTGTGTGTGTGTGTGTGTGTGTGTGTGTGTGTGTGTGTGTGTGTGTGGAGATTAATGATTTTAAGGCCATTCACAGTCACTACACCTCCCACTGCCCTACTTTAGCAAGTCTGCTGATGTCAGTCACCTTGAAATACCCCTTTGGAGAAGAGCTACCCTTATAAGTTCCATGGCATGTGCAATAACTGTGTAATGCTATAGTATAACATACTAGTTAGGTAGGAGATATAACCCCAGACATGGAAACTGTGTGTGTGTGTGTGTGTGTGTGTGTGTGTGTGTGTGTGTGTGTGTGTGTGTGTGTGTGTGTGTGTGTGTGAGTGTGTGTGTGTGTGTTTGTGTAGAGATTGATGATTTTGAGGCCATTCACAGTCACTACACCTCCCATTGCCCTACTTTAGCAAGACTGCTGATGTCAGTCACCTTGAAATACCCCTGTGGAGAGGGTCTATCCCTATAAGCTCCATGGTGCATGCCAGAAATGCAGAACAATGTAGTAACAGTAAATACACAGGTATAGGTTTAAATCTCATCTGTGCCAAGTGTTTGTGTGTGTACCTCAAAGATTTTGGCCCCATTTACACCCAGTACACATCTCAGAGCCTGACTTTAGCAGTCCTGCAGACATCCACCTTAGAAGTACCTGTTGCCAACCCTAAACCATGTCAGGTCAGTGGTGCATGTGGTAAATGCGTCACCATAATGGTCCGTAAAGATTGTTAGATAGAGGTTTGAATCTCAGCCCTGGCAAATGTAAATGTGTGTATAGGGTAAAATTATTTTTGGGATGTCACACCAACTACATCACCCAATAGCAGTATTTACAAGGGCTGGCAATGTTCCTCACCTTAGAAGTACCTTGGGACAACATCCATCCTATAAGCTCCATGGCATGTGCAATAAAGGCAGTACACTGTAGTAGCAATACATAGCTAGCTAGGGGTTTGAATCTCAGAACTGGCAAGTGTGTGTGTGTGTGTGTGTGTGTGTGTGTGTGTGTGTGTGTGTGTGTGTGTGTGTGTGTGTGTCTGATATCAGTAGCCTGTGTGGAGGTTGCTGTGATTATGTAATAAAAGGATGCATTGTGGGATGGGTTTTGCTAAATTATTATGTTGAGGACCTAGTTTATGTCACAATGTCCACCTTACAAGGACAAAAGATGTCAAACACCAGAGAGGCTGGTGTAGACAATCCATAGCCCTACATGTGACATTATGGATTGGTGAACAATATAGGCAACATTTCTATTACTCAGAGAACACTCTCTGCCCATTTGTCATACACAAACACACTTGGCTAGGCAACAACCACTATATTGGTAGTTCCCTGCATTTGTAACCATGGTGTGATTGCAGTGGTCTACATGCCTGTTGACCAAAACAGTGCCACTGACATCAAGAAAGTACTGAGATGTGGTGCATCTCCTGACTGTGTGTTATCCAGCAAGTAAAAGGACATTGCACCCTGTTCCATCCCTACAGTAGACAAATGAATACTTACAGTGGTCCTTTTGCTATGTTTCCCACTGGACACCTGCAACAACTGTAGAGTCTGCAAATATAACCCACAAAGGGAATACCATGCCTTATACACATGCCCTGTATGGACAGATGCCACTAACTCCACTGAATACCTGCATCATGCTGTCAATGTAGGTGCAAACATGACCTCAGTTCCATAGCCAGGTCTCCCCAAATGAAGTCAGGAATGCTACATCAGAAGATAACAATCTGTACACATAACATGCCCCAAAGACCTCAAGTACACTTCCACATGTCAAAGAACATGTGTGTGGTACATGTGCACAACCTAGACACTGGCCATGTTATGGAATATAGATCACATACACGGGAAGCAGTGCACATCACTGACCACCCACAATAGTAAACCAGATGAGTGGATGGTGAATACAATTCCCACATGTGGGAACCACTCCAGGGACTACACCCATGAACCACACTGGAGACCATTGTCATGTGGCCTGATGCCAATGTATTTCCTTTGCCTAGCCTTGAACAGCCTTCAGGCCCATTCACCTACTACACACCTGTGAAGCAATGAACCTATGCATCTCAGTACTGGCAAATGTGTGTGTGTGTGGAGATTAATGATTTTGAAGCCATTCACAATCACTACACCTCCCATCGCCCTACTTTATAATGCCTGCTGATGTCAGTCACCTTGAAATAACCCTTTGGCCACATATCAACCATGTAAGCTCTGTGGCATTTGTGATAACTGCGTTATACCATAGTGTAGCAAACTAGTTATGTAGGAGTTCTAATCCTGATCTTGCCGACTGTGATAATGTGTGTGTTTCCCTGCTTTTGTGGACATTCACACTTACTACACTTCCCTTATCCCTCCTTTAGCACTGTTGCTGATGTCCCTCACCTTCAAAGATACCTTTGGACAGCTCTCCAATATGTAAGCTCTGTGGTGCATGCAATAACTGCGTAACACTGTAATAGCAATACATAATCAAGTAGGGGGTGAAACTCAGTACTGGTAAGTGTGTGTTTGTGTGTCATGCATACTGTAAGCTTACTGAAGCTCTATGGCTCATGTTTGCCCTTAGCTAAGCACAGCTAAGAAAGGGGGTGTGTCTGAGACTGCCTGTGTGTCATCAGTATCCTTTTGGGATGATTGTGTAATGACAGGATCCATTGCATTGTGGGTTTTGCTACATCATTATATTGAGGACCTGTATGTCCCATTGTCCACATTACAAGGCCAACACTTTTCAAACACTTTAGAGGTTATTGTAGACAATCCTCAGCCATAAAAGTGTACAGCCATGTGCAATTACTATGTGACAGTATGGATTAGTAAACAATATAGGCAACCATTATAATACCAAGATACCACTCTCCACCCACGGATCATACAAAAACAAGCTTGGCTCTTACTCTCTTACTACCTTCCTTTCTTACTTTGTCTATGTCTCTCTCTCTCTCTCCCTCTCTGGTGGATGTGGAAAAGTACATCTGTTTTGCATAGGCAGCAGCTTGAGTTTTGTAAGTAATGCTCATGATCAGCTGACGACCTGTGCATGAATTACAGTCCCCCCTTACTAATTGCACATGGAACAGCTGTGGTATCATTCTTATAGCCAATTGCATGGAAACACACTCCTATAACTAAGCACTTCATGTGGGTGTTGGCCATTTTCCTTCACTGTGAGCAGGACTTCATGTGGATGTTTGACGAACAGCACCACAGAGGGTAGTTGGAAATACCTCTTACAGCATGCACTGTGGAGACAGGCCAACAAACAGGAGGGGGATGTTCCAGACATGGGGACAGAATGTAAGTATTGCTGTTCTACATTTGAAGTAATGTTGGTTTAATGGGGTTTGTGTGGATATGGCTGTTCTACATGATTTAAAGTCTGGCATGACAGTGTTATGTGGTTGAGGAAACTCTCACCTGTAGGGCTATCTGCACACTGGCCAGAGTTTGGAGTCTTACATGTGTTGTGTTACTCACACATTTCCTATCTTTAGAAATGCAGAAGCATACTCTGATGATTGCAGTTAGTACATGGTGACATCCATGTGAGTTACTTGACTTCATATCCCTCAGAAGAGATATGTCACAACAAACCCTGTTACATCAGGAAATTTCTCAGTTTATCACAACAATATGTCAATATTGGCCCTGTGTTTGTGCCTCCATCCCCCAAGTCTGTCACCGTTTTTCCATATGTCATGCCGTAAAAGGTGCATATGTATAGTACATCATTATTTACTGACATCATACCTGATAACAAGTCAGTGAGATATCAGACTGCTAGACAAGTTAGTAGGCCTTATATTTGAGGACAAAACCTGGACATTCTGTTGTAGTATGTACAGTAGTGAACTCTGTGTACTTATGGTGATTGTTAACAGAGTGTGTATTGTGAATATGTTACTTGACCTGTGTACAGACTGTAGCAGATGTCATAGTTTTTCGTCCTGTTCTATCTGATGTTGCATGCTGCTCCAGTTTATGGTACCCTATCAGCGTACATGTTTGTAGGGCCAAACTGACACATGTCCCATACCACAGTCAAGCATCTGACTACACTGTGTATTGGGCCAGTATATGTAGGGTTAGTGTGTGAGTGGCACATATGAGGATGGTTTTGTTCACACAGTCCATATACTGTACTATTAATTAGGCTTACCATAATGTGACTGTGACTGTGTTCAGATTGGTTGTGGGTATGCACTTTCACACTGGTGTCGGTTACTCCGTGCTGTTACATGCCTGTAGTGCCTGCTATATTTGCAAGTACATGTGTATTCCCCCATAGGAAACTTTTATTTTATTTTTTATTTTTATTTTACATTTGGTGACCGGGCTAGTCTAGCTGGACAAATATCCGTTTTCAGTAGAGGCCCGGGGAGAAAAGCTCCAATTACAAGAATTACAAGAATTAAAACAATAATTAACAATAAAACATAATAAGCAACATAAAATAAGTACAAAGTTGTACATTTGTATGAATTTAACAATAAAAAAACCAAAAAAGCAGAACCATAATCTTTCAGAGAAATAGTTGTTTAACAATAGAATTACAGGTAAGTAACATTCTACAGTTAGATACTAAA